>NC_134363.1:177677766-177842266 GCF_048569485.1 Anomaloglossus baeobatrachus | reverse complement strand
TTCAGACCCTGGCAATATCTCCTGCTCTGGAAGAGAAGGGACATCACTTCCATGGCTGCAGCTTCTAAGCTTCTTCAGACCCTGGCAATATCTCCTGCTCTGGACGAGAAGGGACATCACTACCATGGCTGCAGCTTCTAAGCTTCTCCTGACCCTGGCAATATCTCCTGCTCTGGAGAGAAGGGACATCACTACCATGGCTGCAGCTTCTAAGGTTCTTCAGACCCTGGCAATATGTCCTGCTCTGGAGAGAAGGGACATCACTTCCATGGCTGCAGCTTCTAAGCTTCTCCTGACCCTGGCAATATCTCCTGCTCTGGAGAGAAGGGACATCACTACCATGGCTGCAGCTTCTAAGCTTCTTCAGACCCTGGCAATATCTCCTGCTCTGGAGAGAAGGGACATCACTACCATGGCTGCAGCTTCTAAGCTTCTCCTGACCCTGGCAAGATCTCCTGCTCTGGGGAGAAGGAACATCACTACCATGGCTGCAGCTTCTAAGCTTCTCCTGACCCTGGCAATATGTCCTGCTCTGGAGAGAAGGACATCACTACCATGGCTGCAGCTTCTAAGCTTCTTCAGACCCTGGCAATATCTCCTGCTCTGGGAGAAGGGACATCACTACCATGGCTGCAGCTTCTAAGCTTCTTCAGACCCTGGCAATATCTCCTGCTCTGGACGAGAAGGGACATCACTACCATGGCTGCAGCTTCTAAGCTTCTCCTGACCCTGGCAAGATCTCCTGCTCTGGGGAGAAGGAACATCACTACCATGGCTGCAGCTTCTAAGCTTCTCCTGACCCTGGCAATATGTCCTGCTCTGGAGAGAAGGAACATCACTACCATGGCTGCAGCTTCTAAGCTTCTTCAGAACCCTGGCAATATCTCCTGCTCTGGAGAGAAGGGACATCACTACCATGGCTGCAGCTTCTAAGCTTCTCCTGACCATGGCAATATCTCCTGCTCTGGAGAGAAGGAACATCACTACCATGGCTGCAGCTTCTAAGCTTCTCCTGACCCTGGCAATATCTCCTGCTCTGGACGAGAAGGAACATCACTTCCATGGCTGCAGCTTCTAAGCTTCTCCTGACCCTGGCAATATGTCCTGCTCTGGAGAGAAGGGACATCACTACCATGGCTGCAGCTTCTAAGCTTCTCCTGACCCTGGCAATATCTCCTGCTCTGGAGAGAAGGGACATCACTATCATGGCTGTAGCTTCTAAGCTTCTTCAGACCCTGGCAATATCTCCTGCTCTGGAGAGAAGGGACATCACTACCATGGCTGCAGCTTCTAAGCTTCTCCTGACCCTGGCAATATCTCCTGCTCTGGAGAGAAGGAACATCACTACCATGGCTGCAGCTTCTAAGCTTCTTCAGACCCTGGCATATCTCCTGCTCTGGAGAGAAGGGACATCACTACCATGGCTGCAGCTTCCAAGCTTCTCCTGACCCTGGCAATATCTCCTGCTCTGGAGAGAAAGGGACATCACTACCATGGCTGCAGCTTCTAAGCTTCTTCAGACCCATGGCAATATCTCCTGCTCTGGAGAGAAGGGACATCACTACCATGGCTGCAGCTTCTAAGCTTCTCCTGACCCTGGCAATATCTCCTGCTCTGGAGAAAAGGAACATCACTACCATGGCTGCAGCTTCTAAGCTTCTTCTGACCCTGGCAATATGTCCTGCTCTGGAGAGAAGGAACATCACTACCATGGCTGCTGCTTCCAAGCTTCTTCTGACCCTGGCAATATCTCCTTCTCTGGAGAGAAGGAATATCACTACCATGGCTGCAGCTTCTAAGCTTCTTCAGACCCTGGCAATATCTCCTGCTCTGGAGAGAAGGGACATCACTACCATGGCTGCAGCTTCCAAGCTTCTTCTGACCCTGGCAATATCTTCTGGTCTGGAGAGAAAGGGACATCACTACCATGGCTGCAGCTTCCAAGCTTCTTCTGACCCTGGCAATATGTCCTGCTCTGGAGAGAAGGGACATCACTACCATGGCTGCAGCTTCCAAGCTTCTTCTGACCCTGGCAATATCTCCTGCTCTGGAGAGAAGGGACATCACTACCATGGCTGCAGCTTCCAAGCTTCTTCTGACCCTGGCAATATCTCCTGCTCTGGAGAGAAGGGACATCACTACCATGGCTGCAGCTTCCAAGCTTCTCCTGACCCTGGCAATATCTCCTGCTCTGGAGAGAAGGGACATCACTACCATGGCTGCAGCTTCCAAGCTTCTTCAGACCATGGCAATATGTTCTGCTCTGGAGAGAAGGGTCATCACCTACCATGGCTGCAGCTTCCAAGCTTCTTCTGACCTTGGCAATATGTCCTGCTCTGGAGAGAAGGGACATCACTACCATGGCTGCAGCTTCCCAAGCTTCTTCAGACCCTGGCAATATGTCCTGCTCTGGAGAGAAGGGTCATCACTACCATGGCTGCAGCTTCCAAGCTTCTTCTGACCTTGGCAATATCTCCTGCTCTGAGAGAAAGGACATCACTACCATGGCTGCAGCTTCCAAGCTTCTCCTGACCCTGGCAATATCTTCTGCTCTGGAGATGAGCTGTGAACTTACCCAGTTTGAACCTGGACATAAATCGGTTGTACAGAGACTTGCAGGGCGGTCGGGCGCAGCCAAGGTGCCAAACTCGGACATGACGATGCGATTGGCGCTCTTATTCCTGGTGTAAGAGTCACTTTGTAGAAACTTGCTCATGTAGGTGACCGAGCCATTCTCTATCTTAAAGCTGTGTGCATCAGGGCAATGCCGTCAAACCAGTGATTGTACCTGAAACACAAGGACGCGGAGCCTGCAGTGTGCGCCGAATGATTGAGCAACGAAGAGTTAAAGGGGTTATCCTGGTAGAGCTTAAAGCAAACCAGTCATTTCAGGTGACTGCTGCGAACAAGCAGTATGTGTACAAGAGGAATAACACTATATCTGGCCATTATATGATTGTATCCTGCACAATTAATTATTTTCTCTTTTGCAGGATCTAACTGTAGTTTTCAGTTGTCTCTGGGCTAGTGGGCATAGACGAGCTGCTCTGATGTCTCTCATACACTGTATACACAGACGTGAGGGATTCCTGCTCTCATGTCTCTATTTAGTAGGTCCTTAGAAGCATCAGCAGCATGGAGGACATTATTCATCAATACTGAGCAGTGTGGCTGTGAATCCAGCACTGGCGTGAGATAAACACTTACTAGAAAAAAAGGAGCAAGAAGGACATTAGCTAACCCAAATATGGAATGCAGAGCTATACAGAAAAAGAAAAAAAAAAAAAGCTGTAGCAACATGGTGGATATATAGTGCTAAGCAGTGTGTCTGTGAATCAAGCATTGGGGTGAGAAACACTTACTAGAAAGCAGTAGAAGCAAGAAAAACATTAGCTCACCCAAGTGTTGGATCCACAAACTATACTAAATGGAGAACATGTAATACTAAGCAGTGTGGCAGTGAATCCAGCAATGGGATGAGATAAACAACTTACTAGAAAGCAGCAGAAGCAAGAAGAACATTAGATCACCCAAGTGTTGGATCCACAGCTACACTAAAAAAACAGCAGCCACTTTAAGGACATGAAGTACTAAGCAGTGTAGTTGTGAATCCAGCACTGGGGTGAGATAAACACTTAACTAGAAAGCAGCAGGAGCAAGAACAACATTGGTTCACCTAAGTATTGGATCCACAGCAACAGTAAAACATTGCAGCAGCATGGAAAACATGTAATACTAAGCAGTGTGGCAGTGAATCCAGCACTGAGGTGAGATAAACACTCACTAGAAAGCAACAGAAGCAAGAAGAACATTATTTCACCTAATTACTGTATCCACAGCTACACTAAAACAGCAGCAACATGAAGAACGTGTAGTAATAAGCAGTGTGACTGTGAATTCAGCACTGGAGTGAGATAAACACTTACTAGAAAGCAGCAAAAGCAAGAAGAACGTTAACTCACCTAAGTATTGGATCCACAGCTACACTAAAACAGAGCAGCAGCATGGAGAACATGCAGTACTACGCAAAATAGCAGTGAAACCAGCACTGGGGTGAGAAAAACACTCACTAGAAAGCAGCAACAGCAAGAAGAACTATTATTGATGCTCCATCTTTCATTATACCCCCAGATCTCGGCACCTTTTCTGATAGATGCCAGTAACACATTCTGTGCATTTTACTTTCTCCTGCATGTCCTCTTTATTCATGCAATTTTTGACACTGTATGGTTATTTTTATATTTGACTTCAGCACACTGAGGAAGGTCTGTTACCGACCGAAACGTTTGTGCTGTTTAGTGAAAATTCACCTTCTTTGCATCATGATTTTGTGCCAAGTTTTCTTTGTCATTGTTTTCCATCCATACCCACCCTTCCCTACTTTGATTTGACACCCTTGAGGGTGGAGATAGATAGAAAACACGTAGGAGAGTAGGTGCACTGAACTGTTCGGTTGTCCCAAGGGTGCACTGAGCGCCTGTGCTTGGTATGAACAGTCATTTTGTACTGACATACCCCATTAACGCGTTATGCTGGGTGTACTGCACAAAGGCAGGGTGCGCTTAGCCTAAAAGTTAGAAATTTGAGCAAAACTCACGACGGAAAAATCCACAGCGAAATTCTGCATGACCCTGCTGCAGGTTTCCTCACCAAGAAAAGTGTGATTTGCTCGGTCACCGCCCTTCTGATTAACTGCATAAACATCTATTTAAAAAAATAATCTGCAATGTTTGGAAGTAGTGAAAGAAAAAGCGAGAGAGTGAGAGATCGAGCTGCTGCTGCCTTGTGAGAGCGCAAGCTGCCGCTGCTGCCCAGTGAGAGATCGACCTGCTGCTCCCAAGTGAGAGATCAAGCTTCTGCTGCCTAAGTGAGAGATTGAGCTGCTGTTGGCCCTAGTGAGAAATCGAGCTGCTGTTGTCTAGTGAGAAATCGATCTGCTGCTGCCTAATGAGAAATCGAGCTGGTGCTGCTGCCTAGTGAGAAATCGAGCTGGTGCTGCTGCCTAGTGAGAAATCGATCTGGTGCTGCTGCCTAATGAGAAATTGAGCTGGTGCTGCTGCCTAATGAGAAATCGAGCTGGTGCTGCTGCCTAGTGAGAAATCAAGCTGGTGCTGCTGCCTAGTGAGAAATCGAGCTGCTGCTGCTGCCGCCTAGTGAGAAATCGAGCTGCTGCTGCCTGGTGAGAAATCAAGCTGCTGCTAGTGAGAAATCGAGCTGCTGCTGCCTAGTGAGAGATCGAGCTGCTGCACCCTAGTGAAAGATTGAGTGGGTGTAACTAGGAGAATGCTTAGGATATAAATACTAATACACAAGAAGCCAAATATATTCTTACTTGTCATTGCCAAACTCGAATCTGCCGGGCCCGTTGCGCAGCAGACGTCCTCTGATCCATGCCGGGATGGTCCCCGAGACTTTGGTCGATACAGGCTGGCGGGGTTTCTTGCACTGTTTGGAAGAGCGGAGCGATACATTCCACCCTGGTCTGGGAGGAGACGCTCCGTCTCGGGAGGGGACTTATAGAGGCCTGAAATAATAGAGATTCATTGTCAGATTTGTGAAATACATAAGGAAACCTCGGAGCCGTTCACCCCCCAGCGCACCGGCTTCTGAGATGTCACCGCAACCTACTATATTTGGGTACATAGGACTTTTTTTGTTGCATTTTTGGGGGGGTGGGCTGCAGCTCTCCTCTCCCTGTGACGTCAGTGCTGTGAGATGGGAGCTGCAGAGAATCACATACAGTGCTCTGTATCTATCACAGTTATCAGGGAATATTGACTGGAACCTGGGATAAATGCAGAGCGCTGTATGTGATAGGCACTGGTACCATGCTGCAGCTCTCCTCTCCCAGGGATGTCAGTGCTGTGAGACGAGAGCTGCAGAGAATCACATACAGCACTATACATCTATCACAGGTATCGGGGAATAATGCACTGGGCCCTGGGTTAGATGCAGAGCGTTGTATGTGATGTGACAAGTACTGCTCACATGCTGCAGCTCTCCTCTCCCTGTGATGTCAGTGCTGTGAGATAAGAGCTGCAGAGAATCACACACAATGCTCTGCATCTATCACAGATATCAGGGAATATTGACTTGAACCTGGGATAAATGCAGAGAGCTGTGACAGGCGCTGCTCACGATGCTGCAGCTCAATACTCCCAGTGAGGTCAGTGCTGTGAGATGAGAGCTGCAGAGAATCACATATAATGCTCTGTATCTATCACAGATATCAGGCAATATTGACCGGAACCTGGCATAAATGCAGAGTGCTGTATGTGATAGGTGCTGGTCATATGCTGCAGCTCTCCTCTCCCAGTGATGTCAGTGCTGTGAGATGTGACCTGCAGAGAATCACATATAGCGATCGTCACATACAGCGCTCTGAATCTAACCCAGGTCCCAGTTCAATATTCCTTGGTTAGATACCTTGCTGTATGTGACACTCTGCAGCTCTCATCTCACAGCACTGGACAGCACCGGGAGTAGAGAGCTGCAGCATGTGAGCAGCATCTGTTACATAAAGCGCTCTGCATCTATTCCAATTATCAGGGAATAATGCACTGGGACCTGGGTTAGTTGCAGAATGCTGTGACACTCTGCAGCTCTCATCTCACACCACTGACAGCACCAGAAGAGAGCTGCAGCATGTGAACAGCACTGTTACATACAGCACTTGGCATCAGTTCCAGTTATCAGAGAACAATGCACTGGGACCTGGGTGAGATGCAGAGGGCTGTATGTGATACTCTGCAGCTTTCATCTCACAGCACTGACAGCCCCGGGAGAAGGGAGCTGCAGCATGGGAGCAGCACCCATTACATATAGCCCTCTGTATATATTCCAGTTATCAGAGAACAATGCACTGGGACCTGGGTGAGATGCAGAGGGCTGTATGTGATACTCTGCAACTTTCATCTCACAGCACTGACAGCCCCGGGAGAAGGGAGCTGCTGCATGGGAGCAGCACCCATTACATATAGCCCTCTGTATATATTCCAGTTATCAGAGAACAATGCACTGGGACCTGGGTGAGATGCAGAGGGCTGTATGTGATACTCTGCAGCTTTCATCTCACAGCACTGACAGCCCCGGGAGAAGGAGCTGCAGCATGGGAGCAGCACCCATTACATATAGCCCTCTGTATATATTCCAGTTATCAGAGAACAATGCACTGGGACCTGGGTGAGATGCAGAGGGCTGTATGTGATACTCTGCAGCTTTCATCTCACAGCACTGACAGCCCCGGGAGAAGGGAGCTGCAGCATGGGAGCAGCACCCATTACATATAGCCCTCTGTATATATTCCAGTTATCAGAGAACAATGCACTGGGACCTGGGTGAGATGGCCGAGGTGCTGTATGTGACGAGCGCTTTATATAGCACTCTGCAGCTCTCATCTCACAGCACCGCATGGGAGCAGCACCTGTTACATGACAGCGCTCTGCATCTATTCCACTTATTGGGGAATAATGAACTTGGACCTAGGTTAGATGCAGAGCGCTGTATGTGACACTCTGCAGCTTTCATCTCACAGCACTGACAGCCCCGGGAGAAGGGAGCTGCAGCATGGGAGCAGCACCCGTTACCTGGAATAGATGCAGAGCGCTGTATGTATCATGGAATAATGCACTGCGCCCTGGGTTAGATGCAGAGCGCTGTATGTGACAGGTGCGGTGCGGTCAGTGCTGTACAGTGAGAGCTGCAGAGCTTTCTCCCCCAATACCTGGGACAGACGCAGAGCAGTGTTTGTAATGACACACAGCTCTGCTATCCTCAGCGGCTTCGAGCAGTGAGATCTGTGTGACCTGGTTAGACACATCAGTCCTACAGACTACTTGGGGGCGTGTACTTTTTTCCCCTCTTGCATGATGCATCCTGCTTATGATTGGTCAATTTCATGCAGGGGGAAAAAGGACACGCCCCCCAGAGAAGACTCTGCTGGTGCCCTCTTGGTTCTAGTGGAAATTAATATATCAAGTTTAGAAGTCAATAAGTCCTCAACGCGGCTGTAAATGGGGGAAAGACGCGTCCATCAACCCCCGGCGGCCGGGATGTCACAGCTGGGTGTGCGTCCGCCATGTTTGTTACACCCAATTCACTGGAAAGAGGAGGAGCGCAGGGACATACACCTGAAGCGAGGCTTCTACAAGTGCAGGGCAATGACAGGGGCTGACAGGGAACAGTCACTATAGAGAGCACTTCAAGGGGGTGTTCATCACCCAGGACATGAGCGTGCAGCCAGTGCAGGCGGGTGTGGGGGGGAAGCAGAGGACAATGCGACACGGCCGGAGCGCACGTTACCTGCCGCCCGCAGCGCCCCGAATACCGCACAACAACCGCATTCTCCGGCTGCGGAACTGCGGAAGGCACAGCGCACTTCTCATTGGCTCACTCGGCTGTCACTCAACTCTGTCTTCTGATTGGAGCTTAGTTTGGGCGTTGGTTTAGGCGGTCACGCCCTTTCACGGTCAAAAGAGCAGAAGCTGGGGACATAGGAGAAGAGTGCGGCGGGCGCTCCGGAGGGACGGACGGGTGCGTTGTGTCGTGGCGCAGCGTTATCGCCGCGGCTCTGGCCTGTGTGCTGCGTTATCGCTGCGGCTCTAGCCTGTGTGCTGCGTTTACTCAGTTTTTCTGGGCATACCTTCCATTGTATTTGGCTTATCAATGTATATAACAGCAGGTTTGGTTTCTTCCCAGCAGCATTCAGACCTGCATGACTAACTAGCCCTGTATACTGACATTCACTGCTATGATTAAAAGAAAAAAAGATTTAAGCTTTAATTTACTGACAGGTTCCCTTTAAGGCAGTGTGCACACAGCGCATTTTTTTTTTTTTTTGCAGCGTTTTTTGAGTGCAGATCATGTCATAAATCAGTGTATGCCAGCGAAGTCAGAGAATTGAGGGTTTGTTTTTTTTTGTTTTGGTTTTTTTTTGCAGCAGACAATAATCTGCAGCATGTCAATTCTTTCAGTGGTTTTCAGCCTAAATACATAGAAACCCACTTTTTTTTTCTACCAGGCGATGCAGAAAGTTCTGCAACCAAATACTTAATTTGCAGATGATTGTGTCCCAAAAGCCACATCAAAAGCGCCTAACCGCCCTGTGTTCAGTGGACTGTCCTGATTTAAGGGCTGCGTCCCGCTGTCCCGGAAGGTCGGTGCTTTTGTCCCTCTCCCTGAGGGCTCCATCCCGCTCTCGCCGGAAGGTAAGTGCTTTTGTCCTTCTCCCTGAGGGCTCCGTCCCGGAAGGTCAGTGCTTTTGTCCTTCTCCCTGAGGGCTCCGTCCCGGAAGGTCAGTGCTTTTGTCCTTCTCCCTGAGGGCTCCGTCCCGGAAAGGTCAGTGCTTTTGTCCCTCTCCCTGAGGGCTCCGTCCCGGAAGGTCAGTGCTTTTGTCCCTCTCCCTGATGACTCCGTCCCGCTGTCCCGGAAGGTCAGGGCTTTTGTCCCTCTCACAGAGGACACAGTCCCGCTGTCCTGGAAGGTCAGGGCTTTTGTCCCTCTCTCTGAGGACACAGTCCCGCTGTCCTGGAAGGTCAGGGCTTTTGTCCCTCTCTCTGATGACTCCGTCCCGCTGTCCCGGAAGGTCAGGGCTTTTGTCCCTCTCCCTGAGGGCTCAGTCCTGCTGTCTCGGAAGGTCAGTGCTTTTGTCCCTCTCACTGAGGGCTCCGTCCCATTGTCCTGGAAGGTCAGGGCTTTTGACTCCGTCCCACTGTCTGGGAAGGTCAGTGCTTTTGTCCCTCTCCCTGAGGGCTCCGTCCTGCTGTCCCAGAAGGTCAGTGCTTTTGTCCCTCTCCCTGAGGGCTCCATCCCTTTCTCCCGGAAGGTCAGTGCTTTTGTCCCTCTCCCTGAGGGCTCCGTCCCGGAAGGTCAGTGCTTTTGTCCCTCTCCCTGAGGGCTCCGTCCCGGAAGGTCAGTGGCTTTTGTCCCTCTCCCTGAGGGCTCCGTCCCGGAAGGGTCAGTGCTTTTGTCCCTTTCCCCTGAGGGGCTCCGTCCCGGAAGGTCAGTGCTTTTGTCCCTCTCCCTGAGGGCTCCGTCCCGGAAGGTCAGTGCTTTTGTCCCTCTCCCTGAGGGCTCCGTCCCGGAAGGTCAGGGCTTTTGTCCCTCTCTCTGAGGGCTCCGTCCCGGAAGGTCAGGGCTTTTGTCCCTCTCTCTGAGGACGCTGTCCCGGAAGGTCAGGGCTTTTGTCCCTCTCTCTGAGGACACAGTCCCGCTGTCCTGGAAGGTCAGGGCTTTTGTCCCTCTCTCTGAGGGCTCAGTCCTGCTGTCCCGGAAGGTCAAGGCTTTTGTCCCTCTCACTGAGGGCTCCGTCCGGAAGGTCAGGGCTCTTGTCCCTCTCCCTGAGGGCTGCATCCCGGAAGGTCAGGGCTTTTGTCCCTCTCCCTGAGGGCTCCGTCCCGCTGTCCCGGAAGGTCAGTGCTTTTGTCCCTCTCCCTGAGGGCTCAGTCCTGCTGTCTCGGAAGGTCAGGGCTCTTGTCCCTCTCCCTGAGGGCTGCATCCCGGAAGGTCAGGGCTTTTGTCCCTCTCCCTGAGGGCTCCGTCCCGCTGTCCCGGAAGGTCAGTGCTTTTGTCCCTCTCCCTGAGGGCTCAGTCTTGCTGTCTCGGAAGGTCAGGGCTTTTGTCCCTCTCACAGAGGACTCCGTCCCACTGTCCCGGAAGGTCAGTGCTTTTGTCCCTCTTCCCTGAGGGCTCAGTTCTGCTGTCCCGGAAGGTCAGGGCTTTTGTCCCTCTCTCTGAGGACTCAGTCCCGCTGTCCTGGAAGGTCAGTGCTTTTGTCCATCTCTCTGAGGACTCAGTCCCGCTGTCTTGGAAGGTCAGGGCTTTTGTCCCTCTCTCTGAGGACTCAGTCCCGCTGTCCTGGAAGGTCAAGGCTTTTGTCCCTCTCACAGAGGACTCAGTCCCGCTGTCCCGGAAGGTCAGGGCTTTTGTCCCTCTCACAGAGGACTCCGTCCCTTGCATAGAGATAGAAATACATGGCTGTGTACAGATGTGCCCCCCCCTTTTTTTTAAGGAAGGGGGAGGAAGATGGAAATCCAATGGTGAGGACAAGGTAGTTTTTGTTTTGTTGGTTTTTTTTTTTTTTTTAAAAAAGGCAAAGGAAAAAAAACACAAAAAACCAGCAAATAAAACTGTCCTGGCCGCTTGGCAGCGCCACCGCTGACATATCCTCCTGCCAGGGTAGAAATATTTCAAATGGCTGTGGCTTTGGGCATGAGCAAAATTTCCTGTGGCAAGCTACATAATTTGACTCCCTGTTCTATGCAAAACCACATCAAATCTAGTCTAAGTCTAGGTTCACATGCAGTAGGTTTTTTTTATACTTGTTTTTTTTTGTTTTTTTATGTAAAAAGGTGCATTTTACAGCACCAACAAATCCTGAGCTTTCAGATCTCCCAGACTACACCCCCGACCCCCTCCTGACGGTCAGAGCACTGCAGCAATTTTGAAGTCTGCAGCCTGTTTTCAGAGATGTTTGCAACATTTTTTTCACCAAAAGGGTCACTTCGATATTTCCTTATTTTTGAAAGAAAAGCACATTTTCAATGAAGCTAACATTAAATTAAAGAGACATACTCTCTATACATTGTTAATGTGGTAAATGACTATTCTAGCTTCAAACGTCTGGTTTTTAATGCAATATCTACATAGGTGTATAAAGGCCCATTTCCAACAACCACCACTCCAGTCTTCTAATAGTACATTGTGTTTGCTAACTGTGTTAGAAGGCTAATGGATGTTTAGAAATCCCTTGAAAACCCTTGTGCAAGTATGACAGCACAGCTGAAAACAGTTTTGCTGATTAGAGAAGCTATAAAACTGACCTTCCTTTGAGCTAGTTGAGAATCTGGAGCATTACATTTGTTGGTTCCATTAAACTCTCCAAATGGCCAGAAAAAGAGAACTTTCATGTGACACTCGACAGTCTTCTTCTTAGAAATGAAGGATATTCCATGCGAGAAATTGCCAAGAAATTGAAGATTTCCTACAACAGTGTGCACTACTCCCTTCAGAGGAGAGCACAAACAGGCTCTAACCAGAGTAGAGAGAAGTGGGAGGCCGCGCTGCACAACGGAGCAACACAAGTACATTACAGTCTCTAGTGTGAGAAATCGACGGCTCACAGTTCCTCAACTGGCAGCTTCATTAAATAGTACCCGCAAAACGCCAGTGTCAATGTCTACAGTAAAGAGGCCTCTCCGGAATGCCGGCCATCAGGGAAGAGTGGCAAAGAAAAAGCCATATCTGAGACTGGCTAATAAAAGGAAAAGATTAATATGGGCAAAAGAACACAGACATTGGACAGAGGAAGATTGGAAAAAAGTGTTATGGACAGACGAATCGAAGTTTGAGGTGTTTGGATCACACAGAAGAACATTTGTGAGACACAGAACAACTGAAAAGATGCTGGAAGAGTGCCTGACACCACCTGTCAAGCATGGTGGAGGTAATGTGATTGTAAGATGTTAAATACTGTTTGTATAGAGTCTAGTGCAAGTGTACAGGGGAAACACAGGGACACATGTTTGCTAAAGAGTTCTTTGTATTACTTTATACAAGTGCACAAAACATAAGAAGGGTTTGAGGAATAGATCCTCAAAATTCAGCAGAAGTCTCAAGGTATAATTCAGTCTCTCTTACTGTACTTGTAAGTGTCCATGGCAGAGCAGAAGGGTTCCTGTGTGGACACGAGTTCCAGGGATCCAAAACAGAGGATGGCAGAAAGGTAGTTCCTCCACAGACTTCAGGAGACCAGGCTAAAGGCAGGCTGCAACAGGATTCAGAAGCACTGGTCCATCAGGTGAGGCGGCTTAAGATGATAATTATCAGGGAACAGGGCAGGAACATAGAAGCTGAGGAATCCATATAGACTGAGGGCAGCAGAACAGGAAGCAAGATGGCTAATGGAAAAAACAGATTAAAGCAAAATGATAGAAAACAAGGCAAAAAGTCAGAAAACCTCACATTACTCCCCCCTTAGGGACGGCCACTGGACGACCCCAGACCAGGCTTATCTGGGTACCTCTGATGGAACTGGCGGAGTAAGCGGGGAGGGCATCGATGTTGTCAACCGGTTCTCAAGCGTTGTCTTCCGATGAGTAGCCCTGCCACTTATTCAGGTATTGTAGCTGATTTCTGTACAACCTTGAGTCCAGGATCTTTTCCACTACAAATTGTTCCTGACCATCAGTTAACACTGGATCAGGAGGAGAAGCGGAACGTCCAGGAAACGTATTGGGTACAGCTGCCTTTAGGAGAGAAACGTGAAACACAGGATGAATTCTCATAGTTCTGGGCAGTTGAAGACAACAAGCCACTTACAATCTTAGTGATCTTGTAGGGTCCAACATACTTTTGTCCCAATTTAGATGATGGAATTCTCAACTTAAGGTTTCTGGTTGATAGCCAGACCAAATCTCCTACCTTGAAGGCTGGTGCAGGCTTACTAAACTTATCGGCTGCTTTCTTATACCTCTCTTGAGCCGATCCTAGGTTCTCTTTTTAGAAGATCAAGATTCTGCTGTAGCGAAGAGATTCTGTCGCCACAGCTGGTAAGGGCGAGTCTATGGGATGTCGAGGAAGATTAGGGTGATAGCCCAAATTAGCATAAAAGGGGATTGTTTAGTGGAGGCGCTCTGAGAGTTATTATATGAAAACTCAGCCAGTGGGAGTAGATCTACCCAGTCATCATCCTGTAGATGGCAGATAAAGCAGTGGAGATACTGTTCCAAGGTCTGGTTGGTGCGCTCAGTTTGTCCATTTGTCTTGGAAAGGCAGAACAAAGGTTAACTTTGATGTCTAACGCCGCACAGAAATTCTGACGGAACGTTGAAGTGAATTGCACGCCTCGATCAGAAATGACCTCATCTGGTACTCCGTGCAGGTGAAACACATTTGGAATGATTAGGTCAGATGTCTGTTTCGCAGTGGGTAAGCTGACACGGGATAAAACGAGCTGCTTTCGTTAAATGGTCCACCACCACCAAAATAGTGTTCTTCCCTTGAGAGGTTGGCAATTCTACAATAAAGTCCATTGCAATAAAACCCCATGGACGGGATGGAATGGGTATGGGCTGTAATAGACCTGTAGGTGAAGGACGTGGTGTCTTGAATCTCGCACAGACTTCACATGAAGTAAGGTAATTTTGAACGTCTCTTCTGTAAGTGGGCCACCAAAAGAAACGAGAAAGGAACTCTTGAGTCTTTAGAGCTCCTCTGTGTCCAGCTATCTTTGAATCATGAATGAGTTGCAGTTCTCTCAATCTGACCTCCGCAGGTATGTACAGGCGTTGCCCCTGAAACCACACACCATTTTTGAAAACCAGACTTACTGCATCAGATGGACGTGCTAGCAAGGAATCCGAATGATATGCCTCCTTGATGTCATTAAGTCTTGATTATGAATTACTCCCAGGAATCTGGAATCGAGAAGAATTGTCTTAGGAGACGTGAATGGAATGGTTACACAAGAAAACAAAGACGCCGGTCTGATGGAGCACTATAACTGAATTAAAGGAAACCAGGGGATGTTTTTTGGAAATCCTAAAAAACAATCCTTTTAATAATAGTCAGTTATAGTCACAATGCGTTTCAACAACAATGTTGTCTTCCTCAGATTTCTCCTGTGGCTAAACGGCTTTTGTCCCGGCTCCTCCCCTCAGTGCAGTGAATAAATAAAATTTTTATTGGCTCTGGATTATCGGGACAGCCAGGACTTGAACTCATGAACTCATTGTCCATAGGCAGCAACTCTACCACTGAGCCACTGCCTGTATTGAAAAACATAGGCAGATTTGGTAATCTTGACATCTGTATTGCAGTAGAGAAACCAGAAGCAGATTATTCAGCTGGATAGATGGATGGATGGATGGATGGATAGATAAAGGGATATAGTTGGAATATTCTATAGAAACCCTGACTGAAAGTAGAGTGCAGTTTCTTCATAGGAAATGTAAAGGCATCATCTGCAAATGTCATATCCTTTCCAGACATATAGGTGTCAAGATGACTCCTGGAATCTAAGCCATGAACATGGTAGAGCTTGTGGTCTCCGCGATCCATCTTCTGGTGCGGATGTATGAGGAGGCACGTCTGTCTGTCTCTCGGAGAGCCCGTCTATATACATTGGGGTATAAACTATTAGACTGAATATATTAGTAAGATCATATCACAAGTCATAAGAATTCAGGTGATCATCATCTGTTGTAGACTTTATTGAAGATAGACCCACGGGGCTCATATGCTCTCAGCTCATGGTGAAGAAAATAAGATGTTACAACCTACATTAGCTCCATACTGTAGTATGCATCAGGGACAATAGGACATAGACATTGTGCCACCTGGTCTCTGGAGATAGGACCTCAGGTTATCAGATGAAGGAGGGTGCTGGCCCTGGGCCACACAGGCACCACTCTCCATCACCAAAGAGACTTTGGGTGTGTAGAAGACTTCGGGTGGAATGCATGGCGCTTACTTGCTGCTTTGGGCCGGTGCCCATCACCCCTGCTGCCAGCCTTCGACATAGGAAGGTAGTTCGACATATAACACCAGAGTTCACTTACTAGATTAGTTTATCTTTATTCTTTACACCTCTATGACAGTCATGGCCTTCCTGCCTCTCTGTGGGGTACTACTCTTTCTTCTGTTCCCCGCTATCTCGGACCTTGTTCTCAATACTCTGAGGTCTGTGCCTCCTTTCCCCTAATACACACACCTTCATCTGCTTCTCAGCACCAACGACTCTCTAAGCCCACTGGGGTGAGCCATAGACTCCGGACCTTCTGAGGTTACCTTAGGGTTCACCGACAGTCCCTAGCACCAAGACTACCTCTTCTCACTTTGATCCTACATCTTTGACTGCCCTCCTCTGGAGCTCTCCTCTCCTCCCAATCTGTCCTGCTACCTGACACCCCTTGCTTTACTACTTTAACCATTTCTAATCTAACAGGTCTTCCAAACTTGCTGTACCACCGACTAAATCGGTCCACTAGATGGCAGCATTTGGCAACCTGAGACAATCCTAGCACAGCTACTTCTATAACCAACTCTTCTCTAAACATTTAAATATCAACAGATCCATTTATATTATTCAACAGCATACACAAAAAAAACATATGTGGCCTTGCCAACCTACTACATAGACAAAACCCAAAAGATTTGGCAAAATTGGCCAATAAGCTCATAATTATCCCAGATGTCAGAAGATAGAAGCATCAGCCATGCTTGATTTAAACATGCCTAGTCCTCATTTTTATTACACATTTGTAAATCAAAGTCCAATGTATATATTAGTCAAATCATTGGCTACTGTATCTCAGTGATCATGTTTAAAAAAAAAAAAAATGCAAAACAAGGAAGCCGCGGAGACACCATCGCATGTTTCTCAACGCTGGCAGGTAACTAGCCAGGTCTTTCACCGGGAAGGAAAAACCACGGGAAGGGCAGTCTCCCGTGAAGGAAACCGCCTATGCCAAAACATGGTATCCATCCACAGACAGCTGTTTCGGGGTATTTGCCCCTCATCAGTGGGGAGTAGGAAACTGGCAAGTGGGAGCAATGCCTAGTAGAAGACTATTATAGAAGACTATAAGACAGTTTCCTACTCCACACTGATGAGGGGCAAATACCCCGAAACAGCTGTCTGTGGATGGATACCATGTTTTGGCATAGGTTGTTTCCTTGCCCGGAGACTGCCCTTCCCGTGGTTTTTCCTTCCCGGTGAAGGACCTGGCTAGTTACCTGCCAGCATTGAGAAACATGTGATTGTGTCTCCGCGGCTTCCTCGTTTTGCATATTTCCCAGGGGGCATTGCTCTAAAATCACTGCGTTGAGAAACCACGTGATGGTGCTCCGCGGTGCTGGATGTTGATCTACCTAAGGTCAACCATCCTTACCTATAGGGTACGCTCACACGAGCGTATAACTCGCATGAGTATCGGACCGCATCACTCGGTGCGGCCGCACACTCTCCGGACAGGAGCATGTCAGCCGCATAGAAATACATGCAGCTGAGCCGCTCCTGTCAGCAGAGAAGCTAGGCGCGCCGGGTGATGCGGTCCGATACTCATGCGAGTTATACGCTCGTGTGAGCGTACCCATATAGTGATCATGTTTAGTCGAAGAACTGCAAGTTATTGTTCGGTCAAGGACCGGAGGATATGGTCCGTTACGGTTCGCCGAAGTGCAGTGAGCGTCCGGGGTGGACCCACTGGATCATGCACCGGACTTCCCCAGAGGTGCAACCAGCAATTAACCCCTATACTGGGACGGTGTGGTGCACCAATGGAAGGCCTAAATGCACGAGAGCCAGGGACCTGTAGAGATAGTCCCTTAATGTCAGATATTGGAGTACTCAATTGCAGCAGCACAGGGAGGGCAGCACAGCGGTGAAGACTCGGGCGTATCTGTAGAAGGGTAGAGGCTCAAATGTGGCAGCACAGCGGTGAAGGCTCATGCATATTGGCACAAGTGTAGTAGCTCTGATGTAGCGGCACAGTGATTAAGGCTCTGGTGTGTCTGCACAAGGATAGAGGCTCTGATGTGGTGGCACAGCGGTGGTAGAGAGCAGGCTCTAGAACGAGACAGAGGTTAGATACACGAGACTGGTACAAGAACTTGACACAGTAACATACAGGGACCAGAGAACTAGCAATGTGCTATAGGCAATGTTTGTCAGTTGCCTCCTGTCAGGGGAGGCAGAGTTAAATACCTTTAGGGTAACAGGTGACCTCTGGAATTTCTTCTGGGTAATGGGATGCCGGCCCTTTATTAAAAGGACGAGTGGCCACGCGTGCAGCTTAAGGGGATACACTGAAGGCCTGCGTGCAGCCAGGAAGCTGCTGCGGCAGAACCCGGGGCAGGAGAGGATTACATTGGGTGACCGGGCTGGAGAGCAGCGCGGCAACCCCACCGAGACCTGGGAGTGTGCCAGTATGTTGTGCTGGGTCGGGAGCACATGGGGCCAGGAGATAGGTGCGAAGGGCACCCCGTCTAGTGACCACAAGCGGTAGCATTCAAGGGACCTGTGCTGGAACCGGGCGATACATGGGTCATTGGTTAGCAAGACCTTTACACCATCCAACAGATCAACCGGACACTGGTGTTTGTGCTACTGGATCGGATGCTGCACTGTACTATTTGAAAAAATGAAACTTTCCTATTACATTCAAACCTTAATCAATATTAATTAATATGGACTCTGTAAAGACCCTAATGGACTTTATTAACCTGACTGTACATATCGCCAAATAGAAGGCAATCTAATCCTTATGGTCTATAAGTAACGCCTATGTAGACAGGCTCTGAGATACAGACTGACGTGCCTCCTCATACATCTCTACTAGAAGATGGATGGTGGTGACCACAAGCTCTACCATGTTCATGGCTTAGATTCCAGGAGTCATCTTGACACCCATTTGTCTGAAAAGGATATGACATTTGCAGATGCCTTTACATTTCCTATGAATAAACTGCACAGTCAGGATTTGTATAGAATATTCCAACTACCGGTCTACTGAGTTTTCCAGAAATGAGACCGGATCTTATATTGTTTTTGCGTAAAAAAAAAAAAAAAATAATGCGCCAGGGCTTATATTCGGGGGGGGGGGGGTGGGTCTTCTATATTTCCAATTAACAGTGCATATTTATTCCTGAACAAAAAGATCAATCTTTATTGAAATCTTATCACATTCTGTGTTAATCCGATTACTGGTTCAGGTGCACATTTTATCAGATCTGCTATTCTCATATTCCAGTCCTATAGTGGTGGGTACATGTCATTTATAAAATGGTTTAAATTAACTGCCTAAAATTTATTTTCTATGTCTTGCTAAGTTTGCCCCCAAAAGAAAAGCAGACGCCCCTAAAAGAATCGCACTTACCAGATCACAAACAGTTGGCAAATGAATGGGCTCTCACATTCAAATCTGCAGCAAGGCAGATCTATGTGAGAGCCCATCCACCATCGGCACTGGAATTGTCTGGAGCCTGGTGAATGCAATTTTATTTATTTTCCTTTTTTGTAGGGGGGGGGGGGGGGGGGAAAGAGTGTCAGCTCTTTGAGAGGTTCTTTTAAAAAACAGTCCTATTTTATTATTTACTTTTTTAGCTGCATGGACACTTCCTTATGGAACTACAACTAGGTCTTATATTTTAAGCATACTCCAAAAAGGACAAAAAAAAAATCCTACTGTGGTTTATTTCTGTGGTAGGTCTTTTTTGGGGAAACGATATCTGTCTCTAGTCACGGCTACACGCTGAAACGTGCGTTAGGAGAGGGGGCACTTTCAGGTACATTTAATATTTGATTATTGCACTATTTCCAAGTATCATTTTGTGAACGGGACGAGTTGTTGCTCATGTTGCCAGTGGTCATTTGGTTATTTAATCATGTTGTCTTCTTAAGAGCCCTTTGTGGCTCTATAGTACTATTTTACTATTTTACCAGTAACAGACACATGAGCACTTACTGTCTGAGGTCACAACGGGCCGGTGCAATTTTTTGCTTTTGATATTAAATGACTTGTGCACTTTACATATAGTAGTTAAACTCTGACAATCAGGTACCTGCCATTAGGTAATAGTCTCACTCACTGAACAGGTTTAGATCAATAAACACTACAGAAGTTTATAGTTAAAAATATTTTTTATTTTTATTAAAAGCTAAATAATTTAAAACCAGATTTTATTAGGAATATATTAAAATATATTATATAATATATAAAATTGCATAACTTTACTATGTCGTGAAGAAAAGGTGGCGGGCAGAAGCCATCGGCTCCGCGGTGTGAGGTCTCGGCTACATCTCATGTGTTGCGCCTCCACTCATGCAGAGCCTACGGATTCTGTGTGCGTGCTCATTACATATATAGTGACATTTTCACATAAAAGCCATTTTTCCATAATGGTAGATCAATCAATATATTGAACCCATATATTCAATGTCCTCATCACACAAGTCTTGGGGCTGCGGACAGTCGGGGATGGAGATCATTCATTTTGCGGCACAAACATTCCATGGAACCCATAAGGGATCTGAACGGGAACTTCTGCTCGGCCGATTTCTTTGAAGTTTTTGGCGTCTAAAATAAGTAAAAAGGTTGTTTTGTCCTAGAAAGTAAAGAAAAAACAGATTAAGGGTCATTTGAAGGAGCAGGACAAGAAAGGTGCAGAGAGGAAAGCACACGTTCCGCTGCTCTGTCCCTGAAGTTCCACTGACAAATGTACATTTTTGATTTTTGCACTACAGGAGGCCTAACCGGTTCATGGGAGTTACAGCTTTATCAAATTCTAGGAGGCTGCATCCAGTTTGTTATAAAGAGATCACATCCCACCATGATAAGTCCTAGGTATGATGGTTGTGTGTGACACGGGCTCAGGAGCTGAGCCTGCACCGTACCCAGTCATCCTACACAGGCTGGGCTTCATAGGAGGCCACAATCTTTGGTATTTTTTGTTTACTTACATACATAATTAGGGTTGGTGCAGAACAATTCACTGTATCCAACCATCAGGTCCAGTGTCTGTCCGATATACCAGAGCCGTGACCGACTCCTACCTGCAGCTTTTCTTATAATTAGTACACCTGTTCAACTTTACATGTGCTTTGTGCCAGGCTGGCTAATCAAAAGACACCAATGCCAAAAAGTTGATGCCATCAAGTAGATGGTTCTTGGAATCCCACCCAATTTCCACAGATCGCCAACATACCTGATGGACCACCTCTTGCTAATCCATCTGCCTCCTATGATCAGTACATGCTGTGTAACACTATGTGCCCAGGTCTGTACCTACCGGCCGTGGTGAGACCACAGCAGAGAGCAGCACACCATCATCCTCTTCACATGAATGTGGGCTGGGGACAAACACTGGCTCCGAGGGGTAGAAGCCGTCCTCCTGCCAAACCTGGACGACAATACCATATCCATGTTAATGAAAAATCAATAGTTGAGCCCTGAAACCTTTAAAATTGCCTTTAAATTTTCTGTTTCATACAACAACATGGTGAGCTGGCACACAAAGTGGGAGCCATAAAGAAGAAATATGGCTGGATCTGAAGGCCTCTCCATTACTAATGCCACCAGGCCAAGCAAAGCACTGCAAAGAGCCAGAATTGGAGCATCTATTGTGATGCACCACTTCTGGGGTGCCTGTGGGCTGCTATTTCTAGGCTGGAAAGGGCCAAATAACCATGGACCTTCCCACCCTGATAATAGCCTATAGCTGTGCTTTACCTTGGCTGGTTGCCATCTTTTTTTTTTTTTTTATTTAGTCATTTAATTAAACTAGGCTAAAACACCCTTTAGTGCCACATTATTACAACCCTGCCTATATGCCTGATATAATCTAAGCAGTCCCTCCTACATTAGCCATCACTGTACAGTAAACTCAGCATCACACCCCATCGGGTCTCATGTAATACACAATGCAGCTGGCCAATCACAGTAATGCCAATAGCCACAGTGGCTACAGCATTAACATGATTGCCAGGCAATTCTTGCAGTGATTGGGTTTGGAGGAACCAATAACATCCTACAATTGTTTAGAAACCGATAAATAGCAAAGATTCCATAGGATTCTGTGTTTTGTTTTTAACTGAATATAATAAAAAAACAGACATGAGAAGACGGACATTACAACATACATTTGACAGTTTTTCATCTTCTCACCCCTGAACCCAGACTAACACCTATCTGGTCTCTGCAATTTCTCTGATCTCACTAAAACATGGACAATTCCTTTAAGTGTCCTCACCATACACTGCTTGGTGGTGATGTCCATTTTCACCAGGCAGGTTCCTATGATGTGCTGGAGGCCGCAGGCGTAGAAATACCGATATCTCTTACTGTTGTATTGGGAATAGTTAATGGCAGGAAACTCAAGACTTCCGATGTCCTGGAACGTGCGATCGTACAGGTTTTCTGGAGTGCACCACAGCTGGAAAAGAAGAACACCAGTAATGTAGTGCAAACGCGAAGACAAAGCCACAGCGCCAACCAGAGGGGAAAAGAGCCAACCAGGGGGAAAAAAAAAGCAAGCCAGAGTCACAGCGCAAACCAGGGGGAAAAAAGCAAGCCAGAGCCACAGCGCAAACCAGGGGGAAAAGCAAGCCAGAGCCACAGCGCAAACCAGGGGGAAAAGCAAGCCAGAGCGCAAACCAGCAGGAGGTTCAAAATCTCTTTTCCTTTGCATTAATAGTAATGTGGCCAAAAAAAAAAAAAAGTTTAAAAAGTCACGGACATTGCAATAAGCTAGGAAAAATAAGTTCTATTCGGCTGGTAAATCTCCCTCCATCACTGCAGGGTGATTTGTCCTATAACGACGTGCCAACTACACACTGCTGCAATCACTGCACAATCTACCCCTTTCCAATGATTGATTGCAGCGGTCAGCTTGTCAATTCATGATGGTACTGCTGAATTGTTGGCCGATATCCTGGTAAGTAGCATTTAGTTGGCATTTCATTGACTCTTCTGCTGTAGGGTACACTCACAAGGGATGGGGGTAGGAATACACGCACACCTTTTCTGGATGAAAATTGGACCGATTTTTTAATATGCAAATATGAGTGAACCATCAATCCAATTTTCTCAACAGCATTCCCTTTTAACTAAAGTAGTAATGAGCTGATGAGGTCACCAATATGCTGACAACGCTGCAGCCAAACATTAGCACTGCAGACAATATTAGACACCAGTAGTGGTGGAGACTCACTGCAGGGAGATTTCAATAACATTGCATAGTAGTAAAGTTACCTTCCCATCCGGTCTCATCTCAGCTGTGGCTGAACTGTAGCTGAGGGGGCTGATCTTCACACCGTGCGGCGTCTCGGAGTTCGAATTCAGAGGAAGAACAAACCGGAGCGGTAAAGACTTTGGGATTGCATTATAAACCTAGAGAAATAAACATTTTTTTCTTAAAGCTCCAATTTGTCTTAAAATAGCATTTTTTGCAATTGTGTTTCATTAAAAATATTGCATCATTTGCTTTGTGTCACCTGAGCTGCACTGGCCACTTGCAGAATGAATGAGTCAACGGAGTTTATCTCACACTGATGGGGAAATTTATAGATCTTTTACCTGAACGGTTCTTATTTATGACAACAGACCACATCATACGTCGCCAAATTTTGATTGTGGTTATAAATCTGATGCAAGGAGCTCAGAAGACTTGCAAGCTCCCCCCCCCCCCCGACTGTCTCAATTAACTCAGGCTACAGCAAGAAATGTGGGGTAAAAACAAACACAAAAGAAGGGCAAGAGAGCAGGGCGAAGAAAAGAAGGGCAAGAGAGCAGGGCGAAGAAAAGAAGGGCAAGAGAGCAGGGCGAAGAAAAGAAGGGCAAGAGAGGAGGACGAAGAAGAGGGCAAGAGAGGAGGACGAAGAAGAGGGCAAGAGAGGAGGACGAAGAAGAGGGCAAGAGAGGAGGACGAAGAAGAGGGCAAGAGAGGAGGACGAAGAAGAGGGCAAGAGAGGAGAATGAAAATGAAGAGGGGAAGAACCTGGCTATTGCACATGTCTAGGTCCAAAGCGTAATGGTGCCATTATATATGTTCATTCAGGAACAAAATTGTTAAATACACATGGGACTTATCAGGCAATGAGTTGAATGCAACAAAACCATGAAGAATGACAAGAGTAACCAGAATGTGTTGGGTGAATCTACCAAGGAGATCTATCCTGTGATGTGATTCTTCATGGTTTTGTTGCATTCATCCCATTGCATGGAAAGTCCGATGTGTTTGGATTTGGTTTTTGTTTGATTATTTCTTACACCGACCACCCTTAATGTAAGCCGTCCAGCTCTGGTGCTTGGTAATACCTCGTTCAGAGCTGCTCCAGACCTGCGGAGATTTTGCACTTGTAATATCTGAAAGAAGGCGCCATCATCCTGACAGCAGAGGTCGAACACGATGCAGCCCTCGTCTTCATACGCATTGATTTGATGAAAGGTGGCGAGTGCTTCAGTGTGAAACTTCACAGGGTGAATCTGGATATAAAAAAAAATAAAATAAAATATAT
This sequence comes from Anomaloglossus baeobatrachus, assembly GCF_048569485.1. Lineage (NCBI taxonomy): Eukaryota > Metazoa > Chordata > Amphibia > Anura > Aromobatidae > Anomaloglossus > Anomaloglossus baeobatrachus. The sequence goes on along the minus strand of NC_134363.1, from coordinate 177,818,253 downwards.
AAATAATTTTACACATTTTTTTAGGAATGATGCTCCAATTAGATATCAGAAACAGGAATGCAACTCTGACTATGGCTGGTTCCTTATTTCTTGGTTCTTTGCGCACGTTTACCACTTTGGACTAATTGGTAAACGTGCGCAAAGAACCAAGAAATAAGGAACCAGCCATAGTCTGTAATGGTGATCACTTTGTATACATGAAATATTGCTATAACCACCATTACATATTTTCTCCTTTGGGGGCTCTGTATACACACCCTGCCTGCTCCCTCCATATAAGCAGCAATACTGCATGTGGGGACAAATGGGCTCAAAATGAGAAATCCTTTTAGGCCATTTATCGATGGCGCCTTATGAATGTCCTCATGAGGTCCCATCAGGGTCTCTTCCGGCCACATACACACCCAATGATCGGCCATTAAGGTATGGGGCTTCAGGACTCTTCCTGGACAGAAGATGTTGGGACAGAAGGGTCTGGCGTCCTAAATTTCAGCTGCTGATTCAGTCAAGAAATCCAGGAACTCCTAAAGTTTCGATTAAACTTATTCCGGTAACAAGATGTCCTCACCCATCCACAGTATGAGATTTTGAATCCTAATGCTGAGACCCCCACAATCAGAGCAGGGGACGCTCTGAACCCAGTCCTCGTGCTGCTCTCCATCCACTATGGGATGGACTGCCGCTGCTGAATATGGCACTCTGCTTCCTCCGTCAGAACGAGGCACGTGGTGATCCAGCCCGGTGACCTCTGCTCTATTCTGGCAGGGAACACGACTGGTGGTCCCATTAGTCAGACCCCACTGATCAGAAATGATTGCAAAAGACATATCTAGCCACAGGATGGCCAAAGTATAGTAATATTGTTGTGACCAGACATGGTCCTAGTCCTTCAATAGCAACTGTACCAATGAGGACACTAAGACATTGGCTTTGCAGAACCTCCATTAGTTCCATATTCCCCACATCAGAGTTTACAATGTAATACCTGGCACACAATATTAGCCCATATCAGGGTACGTATCCCCCCCCCCCCCCAGTATCAGGCCTCACACAATACACCACTAATGAAAGTTGTGTCTATTGTATAACGTAAGGAGTTGTCCCAAGTCAAAAATTCAGCTACGAAACATTGATTACTGAAGCAGTGCACATGCTCGGCCCGAATCCATTTATGGTCTACGGGATGGCTGGAGAAAGCCGAGCACTGTGTATTATAAAACTTAAAGTGATCCAGGCACATGGGGGGGGGGGGGAATTAACCAACAGATATGGGGTTAATCGGCAGGTTAGTGTTCTGAACCTGCCCAGCGCCAACACCTTGAACCCCGCTACCGGGTGGAGAAGTATAATCCTTCTGGCAGCATTTGGGTTCTAGGCCTGGGGGAGATGCCAGTTCAGTCACTGGTTTATATAGAGAGCGGTGGCTGTGACTGCCCCCTGCACTGACTGGCAGCGGGGATATAATGATGATGAACGACTGTCAGTCACTGCAGGGGGTACTTCTAGCAACTGATCACTATACACCCGTGCCAGCACTACCCCAATGACTGAAGTGTGAATGCTGCCGGGAATATTAAAAAAAAAAAAAAAAAAAAAACTTTTCCTCCCGGCAGCTGGGACTGGGCAGGTACAAACCACTAAACCCCAGATTTAGACACCACATCCCCCCCTCCATGTGACAGGTTCCTCTAAAAGGTTGTCTCAAATCAGGAGGGGCTCAGAAATTCCCTCTTAGGAAAGTGGTGGCCATGTATGGGTGCCACTGCTCCATTCATAGTCTATGGGATGGAAAGATAGTTGCGCCTTCTTTTTAAATAGATTGGAAGCAGGAAAAATGCTCAGTTCCGTCACTTGTACACTTCTGCAGGACTGGTAATTCTGGAAATAGACATCTTCAATAGGAAACCAACATATCCCTGAAAATTCAGCTATAAGTGGTTTAATCTGTTGCAGGGCCACATGCGGGACACTTCAGTGGTTTAGGCGGCCGCCCCATCTGTAGGTGGCCGGCTTCAGTCTTCCTCCCCTGCGGCACAGCATTCCCTCAATTTTTCCCTGGACCAAGTTATCCAAGGTTTTGACTTTTAATGTAATCATTGTGCCAAAACATAGACCTGGCTTCAGTTCCGGCAACACCATGACTGTTCACCAAAGTCATGAACAGCAGGAGCCGATCTGATCTGTGGAGGAATCAACCAAGTCAGATACTATTGGAAGCAGCCGTAGACTTACCTCGCCTGTGTGTTTATTTGCCACGTGAAAAATGGAATCATATCTGGGGTTCCAGCTAAAACTGTCACATATGGATGACCCGGTCAGTTTGCTCGTTATTATCTTCAACACATTGAGCTTGATTGGTTGTTCCATGAAGACAATGTAATTTTCGGTCATTCCTGGGAGAAAATAAAAATATCTGTATCATCTCCGCTCGTGGGCACCTTGTATATTTTGCTAGTTATGGTCACAGATTCCCTGGATATCATTGATGACTTGTAGCACTAAAGTCATCAGTGTTCCAGAAAATTCTCATTTATGAGCTCGGTGCTCTAGGAAGCACAGACAAGGCCTGACAATTTAATTGCAGTGAAGTTTACCAAATGGCAATATCTGTACAGGTAGGCATTTATTGGAGCCACTCACCAAAACTGTGGTAATATGAGGGATGAAATTTGTCACTTGCTGGTATAGAACAAATAATCTGCGCTCCGTGCAGGGAGTCCTCATCCTCCGATTCCTGGGCAGGGACCTTCATAATGTTGTAGAAGGTTCCTGCAAGTCAATTGAAACGATTTTAGTGCAAATATTGGTCTGTTTTAGCCTCCAATTAAATGCGGATCCAGAGGCCCGATACTTCAAAACACTGATGAGTACGAAGCTCAGGAGACCGGAGCTCTCCTTCACTACAGTGCCCAATCAGAGGCCCAGTGTGTGCTCAAGGGGTGTTTTGAGTGATTGGTTTATCCCCTACAAATTCTGCTAGTGGCCGGATAGGTCACCACTTTCTTGAAGCCCTTAAATGACACTTTAAAATTTAGACCTTCTCTAGCTACAGTATGTAAATATACCCTTGAGAGGGGTGGAAACCTCACCACACTCAGAGCCCAAGTATAGCAATCCTAACACTCAGTATCAAGCCATTAATAAGCCTTGTCACATTACTTACGATAAAAAGCCAAATCATACTCCATTTGCAGACACTTGTTTGGGGGTGGTTACCACTCATCAGTGCAAAGCAGGAGGTCGGATGAGTTTTGACACGTTATTAAAAGAAAGCCAATGTTTCTTCCTGTTGGGAGTGCCGAGGTGGTGTAAGGAGCCTTATAGGCCATGCAATGCTTGGCAGTCTCCACAAGGAGAAACGATGTCCTGTGAAAGGCTTTTTACTCATCCAATCCTGACACTAATGAGGGACAAAAGCCCCAAAACATGCGTCTGGTTGGCTTTTTATTTGAAGTCCGGCAGCACATGCTGATTTTAGCATTTACCATTTTTTCCATAGGAATTGCCCATGTTGTATGAAGTCCCATCAAGATCATAGTGGGGGTGCGCTGTTGCCCCATTCACAGCAATATATTTACTCCAGTCAACCTGCAAAGAGAGGTCAGTGAAAGACTTCATCTTTCCAAAAGGAATAATTAGTTGAGATCCTGACAGCTCAACTTCACCTAAAAGTTAAAGCAGATCACATCCATGTATTCCTACTCTATGCCCCCGAGAAAGGAGAAGCACAAAGTCCCGCCCCATTACCCTGGATGCCAGATTTATCCCTCATGGTGCAGAATATCTCCAGGATTGGACACTATGCTTTACTCATATCACAGCAGCTGTAACATAGGATCGGACATTTGCTAAAGTACCAAATACACCAATAACTGCACAATACTCGGGACTTTGATTTACCGCTAAGTATTATAAACACTGCCCCCCCACAAAAAAAAAAAAAAAAAAAAAAAAAAAAAAAAAAAAAAAGTCACAACCATCGATGGGCTGTCTGACCTTGTAGCTCAGTTTTCCTTGCTTTTGTATGAAGTCGACCTTCTCCCCAGAATCTGCCCCAATGGATTCTGACGGATCATAAGTAATGTTATTGTAGCACCCCTGAAGCCATCAGGGTGCTGTATACCCACCAGGATTCAGGGCCTACCCCCTAGGGACCCAGAAGACCAGTGCCAGTAACAACTTAACACTCCAGATAAACCCCGTTTCCCCCCCCTCCCCAATTCCCCATAGACTGGTACCAGGCTAGGGTTGAACCAATGGATGGCCGCTAAGAGGTGGAGCTAATCCAGTCCACTAGACGACCAGGTGGGAGAGGCAGACAGTCAGTGACAGAGTGGGTGGAAGGACTGACAGGAGTGAACAGTGACCTGAGGGCCCAGGTGGTCTGTTGCCGGTGGCGTACGGCGAAGTACTCCCGGAACCACGCACCAACAGATTACAGAATCCTAGGTCAGGAAAACGCTCCAGGCAGACCTGATAAGATCTGCACAGTGAAGGGGGACCATCAAGGACCTCACTGACCTTGAAGCTTGGGACACAGTAGCAACGGGAGAACTAGGGACCAGGACCAGAGACTCCGACCCCACAGGGTTCACACTACCGTCATACAGACTACTGTTAAGAGACTACCAGGAGGGGACCCCCAGCCGCTCCAAGCCACGGGGACCCACCAACCAAAAGAGGTGCAGAAAAAAGAAGCCACCAGGTCACTAAACCGGCACTGGAGCTAAGGGGACCTGTGGTTGAGACCAGCCGGCCTCAGGTGAATTGCCAGCTTACAGTGAGTAAAGGAACCAGTTACACTGCAACCCCTTGTGTGGCCTGCCTTCAACACTCATCTACATCACCTATTATCTGGGGCCTGGCCCTGCTTGTGGAGGCTCTAACATCCAGGCTGCCACCAACACCAGCCCCAGTAGTGAGAACTGTGCAGCGGCGGCTCCACTAAATAGCCGCAACCCACAAGTGGTGTCACGTGATAAAAAAGGGGAATATTTACAAGGGAATCAAGAGTTCCTTTTTTTTTTTAACAAAAAAAAAACACCACCCAGGGCACGGAATCGGGCAATGGCCACCAAAGTGACATTTCCCAGTTATACACCGCCCAGGACCGAGTGCCCCATAACCCTGGGCGACACATTACCACCATTGAACCGGCTCTCGTGTTATACTGACAAAATTAAATATGGAGACATGGGGGGAGAACCCACACAACTCACCTTTTCTGCCGTTTCCAGTTTTGCTAGATCTACTTTATGGATTACGGGACCCTCTGTGCAGACAAAGTAATCCTTCTTGTATGTCAAAAAGCTTATGTTCCCATTGTCACTGTGTTCTGAAAACAGCAAATATAAAAGTTTATGATGCAAACAGAAATAATTTCCAAAAAAAAAAAAAAAAAAAAAAAAAAAGGATAGGACATAACTTGCACTGCTGGAGGTGGAGCCGTGGTGGTGCGCATGATCGGACTCCACTGCTCCGATTGTCTATGGGACAATAGGGGGGCACTCGCGGTGGCAGGAGTGGCGCACCGCTACTCAGGGGGGCCCGGTGGCCGCGCTGTCACAGTTCCCCTCCCCCCGCCGAGGATCGCGCTTTCAATTGTATCGGCATCGCAGGTGCCGATACAAATTGAGACCAATGAGAGAGAGTGAGCGGCGCGCTCCCTCTTATTCTTCCCGCTGTAACTGTCGGCGTTCTGACAGCTCTGCAGCAGAGCGTGGTGACGTCATCACTGCGCGCCTGCTGAGAGGCCAGACCGAGCGACAGCAATGGACGCACCAAGGAGACCGGATCAGTAGGGGGAACGAGAAGTGAGTATTAATCACTGTATGCTACATGAGGGTGTCTATTGCCATCTGGCTCTGCACTGGGCTATATACAGGCTGTGCTATATACACGCTGTATGCTACATGAGAGTGCCTATTGCCATCTGGCTCTGCACTGTACTATATAGGGCTGTATACTACATGAAGATACCTAATGCTATCTGGCTCTGCACTGTGCTATATAGGTGTACTACATGAGGGTGCCTAATGCTATCTGGCTCTGCACTGTGGTATATAGGGGCTGTATACTACATGAAGGTGCCTAATGCTATATGGGTCTGCATTGTGCTATAAGGGGGCTAAAACTATATGGAGGACAATACTAGTATACCCCCAGAGCTGTATGTCCCCTCCACCCAGATGCTGTATACCCCTCAGAGCTACATGTCACTCCCCACCTCACAGCTGTTTGTCCCTCCACCTCAGTCACTGCCCTCTAGAGCTGTATGCCCCCCATTGCTGTATACCCCTTTCCTCAGTAATATGTATTTCCCCCAGTAATGTGTATGTCCCCAGCCTATTGTGATAGATATATCTATCTATATACAGCAGTGTTCGTGTGCTCTATGTGCGGCCATGTCTGTTAGACAAGCGAGGAGGTGAATGAGGCTGTTGCCGGCTTCCCAATATTAGAAATTTCCACACACACACACACACACACACACACGTGTATCTATGTATGTCAGTGTATATGACTGTGTATAGATTTATGTGTTTTTGTGACATACATACATACATACATGTCTATGTGTGGATGGGGCCCACTGAGACTTCACCCAGGGCCCACAAAAGCCTGGAGCCGACCCTGAATGTGAAGCCCCTGGTTCCTTCTTCATGAGTAAAACCAAATTAAATGGATTTGTGCAATAAAGCATAAAAATTTACAAAATCAGAACATTCCGGAGAACAAAAGCTGCTGAGAACAAAAGACCTGAGGGCGTCTAGGGGCGGAATATCCGAGCTGGTTACTCGCGGTGCCAAGTGTCCGGCACAATGAGCCTCATGTTCTGTTACACCCATAAGCCGATTGTGCACCAGAAAGATGTCAGGAGAGATACTCACTTTCTATAATGTACAGGGGCTGCGCCAAAAAGGATAAAACTTCAATATTTTTCAACTTTTTGAAATAAGTTTAGATTGGCGATAATTTCTATCCACAGCGTTTGCCTGAATTATTTTTATGTGACCGATTAAAGTTTAATATAAAGCTTTCCAGTCGCTGCAGTTTGTATTGTTTAGTGTCATTTGTTCAAAATGCAGAGTCCGGGTTGTGCAGTTTTTGTAGCGTTTTGCTTTCAATATATATTTTTTTAATCTTATATTTAAAATATTATTGTGGATCAGTTTATTTTCACATTACAAGTCAGATGAAATCTTTAAAAGATCACATTTTCCAGTGTCAAAGCAATAAACACTGACGTGACCACGCAGGTACAAAACTTAAGACGGCGTGAGAAGCAAAGCCGGCAGAACAAGCGGCCACTTGTGGGGTCATAAGAGGATAAAGCCTTTTAGTATAGTGCATGTGCTTTAAGTTATTAGTTCTCATGTGCTTTTTAAAGTCGCTTTTTGCACATTTAATTTAAATCACACAAATTCAATTTCCTCTTTATGCTACTTGTCCGTTCCATCTATTTTTAAACCAAGACAAGCAGATCAGGGACATCTATTAAGGTGGAGTACAGAGATTGTGATATATTAAAGAAAACCCCCTTCTAAAGACATTCCTTGTTTAATGTCTGTCAGGGGTTAATGTTCTTAATTTGGCCAGATATGGGTCCCTTGTGTCACTTGTGCTTGTTAAGTCAGTCATTGTTTTCTGACGGACTCAGAGCCTTCCATTATCTGAGGGTGTGTATTGCTAATTTGATGTAAAGTTCCTCAGCCTCTCTGTCTACCTCACTCAGAGGAGAATTACCTATGCAGATTGGAATGCCACCCAATAAGACCACAGCCTTATTCCACCAATCCTGTAAGACCCCCAATACCCTGGGATGAGTGCCTAGGAGATATAAAAGAGGGACCAGGTTGTCCTTCTGCTACATGGCTTCAATCTAGGGGTTTCGGTCCCAGTTAGAAGTGTTTTATCCCGCCTGGGCACTTGGCGCCAGTTAGGGGATCAGAAACTGGATTATATTGTGCAGGAGTACCGCTGAGGATTCTAGGATTTGGCTGGAAGAAACCAAGATTGGGGACGATTCGGTTACCTGGCTATGGACTTTGCTGTGCTCATGAGGCTTGTCACGATCCTGTTCCCGGTGGGTGCGTGCCAAAAGCTGGGTGCTGTTGCTTTGGGGTATGTGGCCCTGGAAGCTCCAAAGGCACAAAGTCTACTCCATGGTGAGCCAGCTGAAGGGTGAGATGCTGTTGAATTGTGTGGTTTGCATGGTTTAGTGTTATATGCCTGACTGTTGGTGATCCAATAAAGTCTAGTTATTGTGGTTCCCGCACCCTGTGTTGTCTGAGTAGTGTTCTGTCCATGGATACGGAGGTCAGGTGTTTAGTTGGGATGAGCCCTGGTCCACGCGGTCTTTCTAAAGGCGACCGGGACATTGGACGAGAGCACCCACTGACCCCAGTGTCCACAGATGTCACAATGTTACCATCCCAAATTGTACTTTGACATCACTGTATGGCAGGAAATAAAAACCTGTCTGGTTGGTGGAAATTGTGTATTGGAGGAGACTTCTGTCCCTGTCGGGGGAAGGGATGGCAGCGCCCACAATGGCCATCGGTTGGGCGATTAATCTTGTATCTATATAGTTCCTCTTGCAACCAGTTACTATTGTGTCTGCGGGCACTACTTACTTGGCATTTCAAACATGGCAACAAAATTCTGAAACAAGCTCTTGCAGGGGTCCGACGCGGCCACGGTGCCAAATTCAGAAACCACAATCCGGTTTTGACTTTCATTTGCCTTGTAGGAGTCGCTTTGAAGGAACTTACTCATGTACGTTACATTTCCCCCCTCAATTGTGAATTTGTGCAGAAGAGACATCCCATCAAACCAGTGGTTAAATCTGCCAAAGGAAAAAAATAAATAAAATAAAGTGACCCCCAAATCTACAAATTCATAACAAATACTCCCCTAATCCTGTACAGTGTTATTGTAATTCAGATGTAAAGAATTATACCCAATAGTATTGTGAAAAGTGCATTAGTAGCATTCAAAAGTGTGACGTGACGGGCCCTCAGTCTCCCGATCTGATGCAATTTGCAACCACAAGTGTCCATGGGATTCTGGGGTTTGGCCATAGATGTACAGGACCTTTACCTCGTCTACCAAAGAGCAAATCAGATGGGATCTCATAAGAAAATAGACTCTCACTCAAGCAAGACTCATCACAAAAAGGATGGGGGGGGACACTAACAAACTAGTTGTGGCCAATCAGCCCATTTTTATTGGGAGATTCTCTGAGACAAGCACTGGATTTGAGTGGTGGTTAATCAGGTCGAACCCTCACATTCACGCTTTGCTTGCATACACACACGTAGACTAGTCTTATCCAGATTCTCTGAATAGTAGAAAATTGAGAAGATATCAGTTGGCATATGATCATAAATATGCAAGTGGAATACATGTGGTTATGTGACCACTCACTCGCACAAGGCACACTTATCACGGGGTATGATATGGTAAGTAGAAGTAAGGGCGCCTAGAATGGCCCTCAGACAAGAGAGCCTAAACGGTCCTTTATTTGAGGTCTGGACCACCAGCGTAGCCCTGACCCCTGAATAGCCAAAGTCTAACCCAGGGGAAAAGACGTGCTCAGCGAGAAAAACCAAACCAGGATATTTCCACTGCACACCAAAAAGCATTCAATATTTCACCAATAACTGGATCACCACGCACAAAGACCGGTATCGCTGGAGCTATAGTCGGCATGGGGGACCAGGTCTAACCATCTTTTAAAAAGGCGGAGGCTGCTGTGCTAGGTCTTCTGCAACCTGTGACTCCAGCAGCAGTTACCTCCTGCTAGACTAGAGGTCTTAAACATGCGGCCCATGGGCCGCATGCAGCCCCTCGAACTGATTCATGCGGCCCCTGGTGACTATCGCAGCAGGTACAGGGGCCACAGCCACTGTCAGTGATTTATGTCAGATTAATGTTTTGGTGGCGCTGTGCTCTCAGAGTCCAGTGCTCTGTGCACAACTATCCCTCCAAAGCTACATTGGAAACGTTGTGCACAAAGAGCCTGACTCTGCACGCGCAGCGCCGGCAAAACATTCATCTGACATAAATCGCTGACAGGGGCTGCCGCGATAGTCGGCAGGGGCCTGAAGACAGCAAGAAGCAGAGGTGAGGCAGCCGAGGGAACGAGGGACAGGTGAAGGTGAGTGAGTGAGGCCAGTATATTAACCCCTTAGCGACCTATGACGTACTGGGTACTTTTCTCCCTCTCTCCTGCATAGTCGGCTATTGCCATTCTCGCACTGCACTAGCGGTACACCGGTGTACCGCGAGTGCAGTGCGATTTTTCTCCCGCCCCATTCACTTGAATGGGTGCGAGAGAAAGTCTCAGCTTACAATCGCAGCATGCTGTGATTGTTTTCTTGGTCTGATTAGGGCTGAGAAAATAATTGCTCATGTGTGCTGACACAGGCTAAAATTGGTCCGAGGGGAATGCGATGTTTTATCGCACTGTTTTTCTCGCCGTGTGGCTTAAGGCACCGTCACACTAAACAACATCGCTAGCAACATCGCTGCTAGCGAACAACTTTTGTGACGTTGCTAGCGATGTTGCTGTGTGTGACATCCAGCAACAACCTGGCCCCTGCTGTGAGGTCGTTGGTTGTTGCTGAATGTCCTGGGCCATTTTTTAGTTGTTGCTGTCCTGCTGTGAAGCACAGATCGCTGTGTGTGACAGCGAGACAGCAACAACTAAATGTGCAGGCAGCAGGAGCCGGCTTCTGCGGAGGCTGGTAACCACGGTAAACATCGGGTAACCAAGAAGCCCTGTCCTTGGTTACCCGATATTTACCTTTGTTACCAGCCTCCGCCCCTCTCACTGTCAGTGCCGGCTCCTGCTCTGTGCACATGTAGCTGCAGGACACATCGGGTTAATTAACCCGATGTGTGCTGTAGCTAGGAAAGCAGGGAGCCAGCGCTAAGCATTGTGCGCTGCTCCCTGCTCTGTGCACATTTAGCTGCAGCACACATCGGGTAATTAACCCCATGTGTGCTGTACTAGGAGAGCAGGGAGCCAGCGCTCAGTGTGCGCTGCTCCCTGCTCTGTGCACATGTAGCTGCGTGAGCTGGTAACCAAGGTAAATATCGGGTTGGTTACCCAATATTTACCTTAGTTACCAAGCGCAGCATCTTCCACGCGGCGCTGGGGGCTTGTCACTGGTTGCTGGTGAGCTCACCAGCAACTCGTGTAGCCACGCTCCAGCGATCCCTGCCAGATCAGGTTGCTGGTGGGATCGCTGGAGCGTTGCAGTGTGACATCTCACCAGCAACCTCCTAGCAACTTACCAGCGATCCCTATCGTTGTTGGGATCGCTGGTAAGTTGCTTAGTGTGACTGGACCTTTAGGCCGAACTCTAGTACTACCTGTTAGGAGTTTAGACCAAGCCCTTTATCAGCCTTTCCACTCAAGATTAGAAGTCAAGCTAGACACTCCATTGGAGACATGTTCTGGCTTGTTTGCCCATCATTAGTACAAAGATTAGGCTGGATTAAATAATGAGGATCTAAGGGGGTGAGGGAGTCTTTGACTAGTGATATGCTGGGGTTAGTAGACTTGTAAGCCATGCAATCCTCCTCTGGGAAATTAAATATGCAGGAGTCCATAGAGGGACTCATTTACATTATTCTGATTACATTGCAGACACCAGAAAGTTTGTAAATTTTGCAACAAGGAATATATTTAATTGGAACTATAGATAGGAGATTAATGGCTTCAGTGGGGATCTGGTTAATAATTACTCACTTGTCATTTCCAAACTCATATCTGCCTGGCCCGTTGCGGAGCAGACTGCCAATGAGCCACCCCGGGACTGTCCCGGTGATCCTGGTGGGGATGGGCTGTGGCGTCTCTGCCACGGTCTGGAATAGTCGGGCGATGCTTTCCTTCTGTTTTCCAGTGGAAACGCACAACTTATTTGTCTGTTTATTAAAGAAATAATTTAGACCTAAAAAGACAAAGGGAAACATTAGGGACATCTCCTAGAAGCCGATGGAAATATCACGCCAGGCAAAAGGTTTACACTGTGGAATTAAAACCATCGCATGGTTTATAGGGCTCTCTCCAGAGGGAGAAGCTTCACCCCTTAGGGGTGCTTCACACACAGCGAGCTCACTGCCGAGATCGCTGCTGAGTCACGCTTTTTGTGACGCAGCAGTGACCTCATTAGCGATCTCGCTGTGTGTGACACTGAGCAGCTATCTGGCCCCTGCTGCGAGATCGCTGCTCGTTACACACAGCCCTGGTTCGTTTTCTTCAAAGGCGCTCTCCTGCTGTGACACACAGATCGCTGTGTGTGACAGCGAGAGAGCGACGAAATGAAGCGAGCAGGGAGCAGGAGCCGGCGTCTGGCAGCTGAGGTAAGCTGTAACCAAGATAAACATCGGGTAACCAAGGTGGTTACCCGATATTTACCTTAGTTACCAGCCTCCGCAGCTCTCACGCTGCCTGTGCTGCCGGCTCCGGCTCTCTGCACATGTAGCTGCTGTACACATCGGGTTAATTAACCCGATGTGTACAGCAGCTAGGAGAGCAAGGAGCCAGCGCTAAGCAGTGTGCGCGGCTCCCTGCACACACAGCTAAGCGGTGTGCGCTGGTAACTAATGTAAACATCGGGTAACCATACCCGATGTTTACCTTAGTTACCAGTCTCCGCAGCTTCCAGACGCCGGCTCCGTGCAAGCGCAGCGTCGCTTGCACGTCGCTGCTGGCTGGGGGCTGGTCACTGGTCGCTGGTGAGATCTTCCTGTTTGACAGCTCACCAGCGACCATGTAGCGATGCAGCAGCGATCCTGACCAGGTCAGATCGCTGGTCGGATCACTGCTGCATCGCTAAAGTGTGAAGGTACCCTTAGAGGCCGGCTTTATCTGCTCATGGAACGTCATCCAATCTATGTTTTACATGGTCCAATATCAACAATACATGCATACGTAGCACCCCTGAAGCCATCATCAGGGAGCTACAAGGTACTGCATCCTCACCAGGATGCAAGGCCTACCCCCATGGGCCCAGAAGACCAGTAGCGGTAACATCCAAACATTCCAGATAATCCCAGTTTTATCCCCAAATTCCCCATAGACCGGTGCCAGACTAGGGTTGGACCTAATGGATGGCCACTTAGAGGAGCCGATCCAGTCCACTAGACGCCCAGGTGGGAGGGGCAGACAAGACAGTGGACAATGAGTTGAGAGAGTCGTCTGACGGACAGATGGATGGTGAGCGAGAGGAAGCACTGACAGGAGTGTAACAGTGACCTGAGGGCCCAGGCATGTGGTTGCCGGTGGACTGCTCCCAGAACCACGCACCGACATGGTACAGAATCCTAGGTCAGGGAAACCCTCCAGGCAGACCTGATAAAATCTGCATAGTGAGGGGACCATCAAGGACCTCACTGACCTTGAAGTTCGGAACTCAGTAGCAACGGGAGAACCAGGGAACAGGACTAGAGACTCCGAGCCCACAGGGTTCACGCTACTGTAACACGGACTACCATTGAGAGATTACAAGGAGGGGACCCCTAGACGCTCCAAGCCACGGGGACCCACCAAGCAAAGACAGGTGCAGGGGAAAGACGCCACCGGGTCACTAAACCGGCACTTAGTAAGGGGACCTGCGGTCAAGACCAGCCAGCCTCGGGTGACCAGTCGCCATCTGACTGAGTAAAGGAAGCAGTTACACTGCAACCCCTTGTGTGGCCTACCTTCTTTCAACACCCAGCCACATCATCTATCCTCTGGGGCCCGACCCTGCTTGCGGAGGACCTAACATCCAGGCTGCCACTAGCAATAGCCCCAGTAGCAAGAACTGCAGCGGCGGCTCCATCCACATAGCCGCAACCCGCAAGTTGCGTCACGTATAAACTTTCATCCAGTCTCCCCTGTAAATATTCCCTTTTAAAAAAAAAAAAAAAAAAGTGTCCCCAGAGACACAGAACCGGGCAACGGCCACCCAGTGACATCTCCCCAGCAATACACTGCCCGGGACTGAGTACCCCAGAGAACTGGGCGACACAAACAAGCTGTAACCATGTATCACAGATTCTATACGTGACGCAGCTGTAATAAGGTTTTGCCTTGCAATAAATAATTTCTCAAAAACATCAGGGGAAGCTGCAGCATCATCCGGGGCCATTGATCTCTTACCTGGTAGTTTGTACAGGGCAGAGACGATGAGATCCATTGATGACGTTGAGGTTCTGCAGGATCCGGGCTCTTCTGTGTAATGCTGCGGATGTGATGGACACAAATGGTTGAATTCTCAATTCCGCAGCTGCAGTTACTGACAATCCCGGCACATGATGAGCCGCCTATGCCTCAGAGCCCTTCAGTGTAAGCCCGGATGGCAGTGACGTGCTTTGTGTAAGCTCACTGTCCTGGAAATAACAGGTCCCTCCGTGCTGCAGCTCGATAGGCTGATGTGCACCGACATTATGTAACTACACAATCCCAATGCTAAAAAGGTATCAGGAGGAGAACACACAAGGAAAAAAAAAAAAAGCACCCAAACACCACACACCCAAAAAACCCTCCATTGTTGGATGTCACCAGATGTGGTTTTACATCAGACTGCCTCATAGAATAAAGATGCTCAAGAAAAAAAAAAAAAAATCAGCAGTAGATACAAATGATGAAGTGTGTCAGTAACAGTGGGCAGCATATGTGGACCAAACAAAGTAAAAAAAGGAGACAGCTGCACTCTGTAGTTCTAAGAGATGCGGAGCAATAAATATGGGAATATAGACATGCATTACTGCTATGAAAATCATGTAAAAAGTGAGATACTTAGTACACAAAAATGGCCAGTTTTTAGGTGAGCCCAACAGCAAGGTGATCTCTTGTTGGGTCCCTAATCAAACTAATGCCTCTTTGGGGAGGGAAATGGGGGGAGGGGGGGGGGGGGGGAGAAACAAACAAAAAAAAAAAAACAATAACACATCCCTACAGTTTATGGGCTGAACGGGCTCAAATAAATCTGGCCATTTTTGTGTGCTGAGTACTCTATTTTTGTATATTTTTCATAGCAGTAAAGCAGGTCTATATTCCCATATTCATTGCTCACATATCTTGCACTGCAGAGGGAAACTGTCTCCTTTTTGTTACTACATTTCCTGTTCAGTTTGGTTGTGGATTTGTGAAGGGAGCCCAATTGGGGAAAAAAAAAAAAAAAAACCCCACACGTCAAACACAGGTTAAGGTTGCTTTCACATTCACACATCCGTTTTTTGCTGAGCGGCACAATACGGCGCTTTGCAGAAAAAAAAAAAAAGAAGAAAAAAAAAAGCAAACTTTTTTTTGCCGCTGGTTGCGTTTTTTCCCCCATAGACTTGCATTAGCGCCGTATTGTGTCGCATGGCCTTGCGTCTGTTTTTTGCCGGATGCGGCATATTTAGCCCATGCGGTGGCCGGATGGAATGTTCCCTGGCATGTTTGTGTGCAGCGAAAAAAAAAACGCATTGCGCCGGATCCGGCGCAATTTACAATGCGGCAAAAACCGCATCCGGCCGCCGGATGTGGTTTTTTTGAACTGCACATGCTCAGTATCAAACCGCATCTGTCAAAAAAAAAAAAAAAAAAGACAGGCCGCATGGAAAAAAAAAAAACTTATGCAATGGAGCCGTTTTTTCGCCGCATCCGTTGCATAGGTTTTTGAGCCGGGATTGTGCCTGATGCCAAAAAACTGATTTGTGAAAGCAGCCCAAGTAAGGGGCAGCTTGTAAGGGGACTGATGTCCACAGCTCAGCATCGTGCAAGTGGAGTTACATTGGTAAAAATAGCAAAATAAAATATGGTGTATACCAGCCAAGGCCATAGAACCCATACTAAAAAGGCAGTAACCGGTGCAAATTACTGGGGGAAAACATCCACTCCATTGAGGGGGTGATCGCCAATAATTAGAATTACACATACATAAAGCTTATAATAAGACGGTGGTCACACAAAGTGCAGCGCTGGCCGACAGCCTCAGCCCTATTACCCACCCAACTATTGTATTAGTCAGCTGTCCAACACCCAGTGCACCACAGGAGGTGCCAGCCCCTAGTTTACAAAGGTCACCATTGATGGTCTGGATACATACATACACCAAACATTATGGTAGACTAAAAGCATGGCCAAAGAAATAAAAGAAAGCGTTAAGAAAACCAAGTAAATCACAAAATTTTAAACATAACAATGGTATTTACCAGCCAAGGACAAAGTAACACATGCACAGAGCTGAGGCAGCTCCTAATAAAGGAGGTAACACAGGTGCAGAATACTGATGAGACAACCCCCTTCAGCCTCCCGGGTCATGGAGGGAGTGATTGTCCAGTCCTAGAATTAGGATACTTTCACACTTGCATTGTTTTCCTTCCGTCACAATCCGCCGTTTTGGAAAACAGCGGAATCCGTTAACGGATTCCATTGTTTCCCATAGACTTGTATGGATGACGACTTGTGCCAAAAGTACCTGCGTTGCTTCCGCTGCCCGACGCTGCGTTCCTTCCGCCAGTCAGAAGGAAGCAGCATGTAACGTTAATTGCTTGTGTTAAAATGACACCAAGCGGTGGATTCCGTTACATCCGTCAATAGTTATAATGGATCCCTATGGTGGCGGATTCCGTTGTAAAGCACTTTGCAACGGAATCCGCCGCTGGATTCCGCTAATTTCTACTGAGCATGCCCAGAATGAAAAAAATGAAAAAAAAACAAAAAAACGGAGCCGACGCATTCCGTTAGACAGATGCCAAACGGATGCAATGGGTCTGTTATTTCACAGGAATCAGCTAATGGATTACTGTGAAATAACTGACCCGTTGCATCCGTTGAGAACACAAAAATAACGGATGCGTCAAAACGACGCAGCAACGGACCCAGCGGATTCAACCCAGCACAAGTGTGAAACTAGCCTAACACCTAAGTGAATCTTGTATAGGGCGCTGGTCACACATGGGCTTCACATGAGTTTGGCTGTTCTGTTCACTTTTATATATAGGTTTTTTGTTACATTTTTCTGTTTCTAAATGCATGAAAAATGGATTATAAAAAGGAAATATTTTTTAGGTTTTCCTTTTAAGTAGGGATGATCGAATACCTCAAATATTCGGCTTCGCGAATATTTGCCGAATAGGTCGCCGCTATTCGACTATTCGCGAATAGTCGATGCGCAATGTAAGGCTATGGGAAACCCGAATAACAACTATTCGGGACTATTCGGGCTTCCCATAGACTTACATTGCGCATCAAATATTGGCATAGCGGCGACCTATTCGTCAGATATTCGGGAAGCCGAATATTTGAGGTATTCGATCATCCCTACTTTTAAGCCATTTCTTTACAAACCTCATAAAAAGAAGCCTATACATACATATGTATTTTAAAAAAAGGCAAGTAAACACGCCATACCTTGTGCATGTGGACCCCAAAAGTGCCACAAACAAAAAAGCTTGGTATGTATTGCGTGATTTATTTTAGCATAAACTTTCCAGTAATATCTGGTTTCAAAATAAAACCTTCCAAAAACCCAAAAATCAGGTCAATTTTCTTACAAAAAGCTGGAAGTAAAACCATCCGCCTGACATACAGCACAAGAGCCTACAGCGTGTTCCCCATAGGTGACAGTAGAAAGACAACGCTGTGACCGAGGTCTATGAGCCGCCAATGTCAGTCCGAAAAGGCTGCCCATCATCCGCTCCTCCCCGACTGTCACACATATCCACATGGAGACATCTTCATAGTGTTCGTTCCTATTTCACTGGCATCTTTGGAATCAGGAGTGAGTAATTCGCTGACTTTTGGGGGGGTTTTTTGTCTATTTATATAGGATTTGTTTGTGGATTTCCACCTACTCTATTACAAAAGCAATAAATAGGGTGAGATCCGCACAACAATGAGCGCGCCCCATACTTATAATCCAAAATCCACACCCCAATTTCATCTCTGTCTGGATTCTTTTCTGCTAGGTGTGAACAGGATTCTGAAAACGCCATTTACTGCTGCAAATTTGTGAATCTGCGATGTATGAACTTCGCCTATGTTTGCACTAAGAATTAGACCGCGTTGATAAATCGGCCCCAGGATGTTGTCACATAAGGAGAAGGTTTATACACATAATGAAAAGAGCTGTTCTCTAAGGTGAAACATTTATTGCCCTGTAGTAATAATACACAATAATATGTACATAATAATCCTCCCCGTATGGCCCAGAAGTCAGTATAGAGGGAGGTTCTGGGTAATAACAGACAGCGCCCGTCCAGATTCTGGCCCAGCGGTCAGTATAGAGGGACACGGTGGGTAATAACAGACAGCGCCCGTCCAGATTCTGGCCCAGCGGTCAGTATAGAGGGAGGCGATGGGTAATAACAGACAGCGCCCGTCCAGATTTTGGCACAGCGGTTAGTATAGAAAGAGGAGGTGGGTAATAACAGACAGCACCCATCCAGATTCTGGCTTAGCGGTCAGTATAGAAAGAGGAGGTGGGTAATAACAGGAAGCACCCATCCAGATTTTGGCACAGCGGTCAGTATAGAAAGAGGAGGTGGGTAATAACAGACAGCGCCCGTCCAGATTCTGGCTTAGCAGTCAGTATAGAGGGAGGCGGTGGGTAATAACAGACAGCGCCCGTCCAGATTCTGCCTTAGCGGTCAGTATAGAGGGAGGCGGTGGGTAATAACAGGCAGCACCGTCCAGATTCTGGCCCAGCAATCAGTATAGAGGGAGGCGGTGGGTAATAACAGGCAGCGCCCATCCAGATTCTGGCCCAGCGGTCAGTATAGAGGGAGGCGGTGGGTAATAACAGGCAGCGCCCATCCAGATTCTGGCCCAGCGGTCAGTATAGAGGGAGGCGGTGGGTAATAACAGGCAGCGCCCATCCAGATTCTGGCCCAGCGGTCAGTATAGAAAGAGGAGGTGGGTAATAACAGGCAGCACCCATCCAGATTTTGGCACAGCGGTCAGTATAGAGGGAGGCGGTGAGTAATAACAGACAGCATCAGTCCAGTTTCTAGCCCAGCGGTCAGTATAGATCGAGGCAGTGGGTAATAACAGACAGCGCCCATCCAGATTCTGGCCCAGCGGTCAGTATAGAGGGAGGCGGTGGGTAATAACCGGCAGCGCCCGTCCAGATTCTGGCCAAGCAGTCAGTATAGAGGGAGGCGGTGGGTAATAACAGATAGGACTGTCCAGATTCTGGCCCAGCTGTCAGTATAGAGGAAAGCGGTAGGTAATAACAGACAGAACTGTACAGATTCTAGCCCAGCGGTCAGTATAGAGGGAGGTGGTGGGTAATAACAGGCAGCAGTGTCCAGATTCTGGGCCAGCGGTCAGTATAGAGGGAGGCGGTGGGTAATAACAGGCAGCACCGTCCAGATTCTGGCCCAGCGGTCAGTATAAAAGAGGAGGTGGGTAATAACAGGCAGCACCGTCCAGATTCTGGCCCAGCAGTCAGTATAGAAAGAGGAGGTGGGTAATAACAGACAGCGCCCGTCCAGATTCTGGCCCAGCGGTCAGTATAGAGGGAGGCGGTGGGTAATAACAGACAGCGCCCATACAGAGTCTACCCCTGAGGATGCTCTTATATCGCGGGCCGGGGAAATGCATGTATTATCCTGAGAATTACAAAACTCTTCTAAACTTGTCATTACGGCTGAATACAATGCTATCTGCCCTCATTTCTGTAAAGTCTTTGCGATTGTGGAGAGATGGTTCCTGAGGTTTTCCTTCTTCTGTCTTATCTGCATTTCCAGTGATCTGGCTTCTAGAACAATCTCTTCAAACTTCTGCACGTGTAGAGAATCCACGGCTGAACATTCACTGGAACATAAAAAACGGAAAAGCCACATTTTAATGGTTAGAAAAACTGCCCTGGAGCCCTGCAGGGAAAATACCAGGGCTTATTCCCAGACTGCATCCACAATGGGTATATCTGCACCTGGCTCTGAACTCTGCGTATATTTCAATGGAGACCCGCAGTTGTCTTGTGGTTCACATGGGCACATGGTCGGTGTGAGACCACGGAGGTGTGAGACCACGGAGGTGTGAAACCACGGAGGTGTGAGACCACGGAGGTGTGACATCACGGAGGTGTGAAACCATAGAGGTGTGACATCACAGAGGTGTGAAACCACGGAGGTGTGAAACCACAGAGGTGTGAAACCACAGAGGTGTGAAACCACGGAGGTGTGAGACCACAGAGGTGTGAAACCACAGAGGTGTGAGACCACGGAGGTGTGACATCACGGAGGTGTGAAACCACAGAGGTGTGAAACCACGGAGGTGTGAAACCACGGAGGTGTGAAACCACGGAGGTGTGAACATCCCTATAGATTTTAATGAGTGTGTTTCCTATACATGAAACCAGACGCCACACATATCGGAAACATGGATGTTTGAAGGGGCCTTAACTTGTTTTCACCGTTTTATCATCTGTCCACAGGATGGATGATAACTAGGGATGATCAAATACCTCAAATATTCGGCTCCGCGAATATCCGATGAATAGGTCGCCGCTATGCGAATATTCGATGTTCCAATGGTTGTTATTTGGGTTTCCCATAGACTTACATTGCATATCGAATATTCGCGAATAGTTGAATAGGGGCGACCTATTCGGCAAATATTCGCGAAGCCGAATATGAGGTATTCGATCATCCCTAATGATAACTTCTTTAGCTACGAGGCTCCTGAACTCTGAGAATGAATGTAGGTGCGTATATGTGTCCGTGTGTGTGTTCCTGGTTCTGATCGTGTCGCAGCCGTACAGCACAAACTTCTATACTTACCTATCTCTAGGGATGCTGTTTCTGGTGCTGCTGTTACTTCTGGGTCCACGGTCATTGCAGTGAATATTCATGAGCATAATGAATTGGACCCGGAAGCCACAGCAGCGCCGGAGACAGGTAAATATAAAAATTATTTTTTTTATGTGACCTGTGTTTTCTCTGCAACATATCACATGGATCACATTAGTGTGCGGTCCGTGTGACACCCGTGCAGAAAACTGACATGTCGCCGTGTGGAGCACACAAACATTCGTGTGCTCCACACACACTCCCTGTGAAAACACGGACGTGTGCGCAAACCCATTGAATTTAATGGGCCTACCTGTGTCCATGTCTCCGGTACGTGTGGAAGCGGACACCACATGTACTGGAAACATGGATGTGTGATAAAGGTCTAAAGCAGATTGTACAGATGATCAAAAACACTGAAAGGATCCTGATCCAGCGGCCACATCCATAGTCCTTGACCCCAGTGCCTTGCGAACGTCCAAATACCTGCTGGGTTCTCCTCCTCCCTGTATGATCTGTAGGCTCAGTGTGACCCATATGTAGCACCCCTGCGGTACCAGGTGCCACAAAATATAAGTGGAAACCCAAACCCCGAAATATCCGTGCCAGTCAACACACCAGCACCTTCAGGCCACATACACAACCCCAACACCAAACTGGGACACTGACTACCAACAGATAAAAGGGATGGGCACTGATTGTATATTCGCCACCCCATCTGTAGGGAGAGACCCGGCGAGGGGGAGGAGCCAGTGGTCAGTTGGGAAGTTGGCGGGAGGAAGTGTTTAGTTTTGTGAGGAGTTCAGTCAGAAGAGGAAGTGAAGGAGAGGAGTAGTCAGAGGAGTGAAAGAGTGAAAGTGCAGAAAGAAAGGAAAAGACCTGAAGTAACAATGGAGTGATGTGATATGAGTGAGGGGCTGTGGAGTAAGGAACCAGGACTCCAGGAACCGTGGGTTACCTGTGGAAGTGGAAGCTCCAGGGACAACGCGACGCCTGTGGAAGTCTGGAACCAAGGCTCACAGGACTCAGCACGAGGCGGGGTGCAGACCCTAGGACAGTGGGACACTTTATAGTCAACTGTTAAATCTGCCGGGTGAGGGGATCTCCCGGGTCTATCGCCAACCAAAGAGTCTGAAGCATCAGCAGCAAAGAGGGGACCGGAGACTGAACCCCTTAAATAGTCCAGGCTGCCTGCAATAGGACCAAGACAGAAACGGAGGGGTTGCCAAGCAGCTCTAGGCCACAGGAACCCATCAACAAGTGTGCACAGAGGACAGCTACCCCAGGTCACAGCTGGCATGGAGAACAAGAGGAGCGGGAACACCTGGAACCGGCACCAGCGGGTCCAGACACCGAAACCAAGTAAAGACAAGGCAAGTTAAAACTGCAATATTGGTGTGGACTGTCTCCTTATCGCCTCTGTACACATACACTACACTGATTGTTCCCTACTATAACCCCCATCATCCATTGCTGGGGTCCAGCGCTGCTTGCGGAGGGCCAAAAACACCTAAGCTGCATCACTCCACCAGCCCCAACAAGACCCTGCAGCGGCGGCTTCAAATAACCTGGCCGCATACCGCAAGTGGCGTAGTCGAAAAAAAACTCTTTATTTTTATTTCACCCTTTTCTTTTATATTTACCCCTTTTTATTCGGACTGATCCCCCAGAGTCACGGAACCAGGCATCGGCCGCAAACACGACTGATCTCCCACACTGTGAACCACGTGTCCGGGACCGAGTACCCCTCAGCCCTGGGGCGTCACACATACATGTGATGGAAAAGGCTACAAGCTGAGAAGATTGCAATATCAACCTGCAGCAACATAGGACATCTAGATTAATGCACACTCCTTAAAGGGGCTTTACTAAGAATGAAAGTCATCGTCTCCAATCCAGGAAAAGCTGATTAGTGGGGGTCCCACTGCTGGGACCAACAGCGATCCCAAGAATGGGAGTCGTCTGAATGGAAAGGGGGCGAGCAGATGCTCCATTTAAGCTTTATTGGAATTAGCTGTAATATTTTTTCTGGCAGTCCTATAAAAAATGAAAGAGAGACCCCCATTGTTTGGATCACTGGGGTCCAAGAGCTCAGATCACCAGTGATCAACAACAGGGGTCAAATTTCTGTGTTGTGATGGACCCCTTTAACCTAAGAGACACTGATAGCTCGGAGTTAAAAAATACAAAAACCCCACACAACTTTTGAATAAAAATATTTTAACTATTTGTTCACATGTGGTCCCAGGGGCGCTGTGAATTTTTAGTTTTAGATTGGAGGTAAGATTTTAAAAAGCAGCATTTTAGCTTGGAAATGTCTGAAATTCCCCCCTCTTGAACTTCTTTAACACGTTCGTGGGAAAACACACACATTTTTCCACGGACGTGTTGAAGGTGCGTATGGCACACCGAGATCAGGAACTTTTTACTCACCTGTCATCGGTGCTGCTGTCTCCAATGCTGCTGCTGCTGCTTCCGGGTCCACGATGCAGTGAATATACATGAGCATAATGAGCGGGTTCGGAAGCAAGTGACTAAAAGTGTCTTCTAAAAAGTGAGCGGCGCTTAGTAGAAGGATGAAAGGCCATACACGTCTTGCAAAGTTTACCCTGAAATGTTTACAATAATTTATGCCACAAAGTGGTGTAAGTTGCAGTGCAAATCTACACCAGCCTGGGGCTCCTGTAGATTTGTGCACAGAAAGCAAAGCAGATAATTTAATAATTCAGCCGCATCTTACACCAGTGTGGTTTTTTATTAATACCGGAGCACCGTACTTCACAGACACGTTACCTGTCCATGGCGGTGGATGGGTTGGGTACTCTGCTCACCTCAGGGTCTTGGCATAATTAGAGAACAGCAGGCTGACTTCTTTGCTTAAATCTGTAGACAGAAAACCAACTGGTCATATAAATGTGGGAATGAATTCTGAAAGAGAAGGAGTGACACCGACCTTTCATCAGGGCCTCCATGTCCTTCTCCTTCGGACCGTCTGACGGCTTGGACGGCAGGTTTTTGGGTGATGCACACTGAGCGGTCTCGGGGTCTACGTTCTGTATGTAAGAGGACAACAGTCACTTGCCGTACTGTATATAGAGATTCATTTTTTATAACATCTGCTATGGTTACTTTATCTATTTTAAACACTAATTTAAGAACCCGGCTGATTTTACTTTCAGATCCTACTCTTTTTATATGCATCCTTTGGCGGGATGTCTCCATAGAATTGCGTCCTCCGTTGTCGAGTAGATCTGCTCTGGTTTACTGCCACCTGGTGGCTGAATATGCACATAAAACAACAATGCAGGAAATCAAGCGCTGCAGTCACTGCTGCTAGAAGCAGTATATGGGGGGATCAATACCCAATCTGTAGTTGATGATCTATTAATCTTTCTTTGGGAGGAGGGTGAGGGTTGAACATAAAAAATAGTCATTGAATTGCTCCCCATTAAGTCTTCTCTTACATGGCAGAGACTGGGACAAGACGTACACACAACACGGCGGGCTGCAGAGGGTGAGAGACTTGCAGGATGTGTGGCTTCCTAGTTCCTCTCTTGACTGACAGCTCGGATGAGGCATTGTTGCACCGTGGGTCTGAACTGTGCGCTTTCTAATGCTGTAAACAGAGATTTGTCTCTGCAGCATCGGAGGAGTGCACGGCATGGAAAATGGCATCGGAGCAGCGCTTACAAGCTCTACAGCAAAGAGCTAAAGAGGGAGACAAGCGCCATAGGGTCTTAAGTGTATAATACCAGTGATACTGAAGGGAGATTGCTCACCTGGTAGGGGATGTGTGTCCACAACCACAGAGAATCGCTTAATATCACGGCTGCTGCAGCCCATTGGATAATAATGAAGATAGGAAAATTGAAGGGTTAAAAATCTATGCTGACGATGGATATGAAGAGGACAAGTCAGGTAACTGTAATCCAAATAGTTCATTAAGCCTACGCGTTTCGAAGTATAAACTTCTTCATCAGGATAGAAACTACTATAAATTACAACCTTGTTATTTACAGTAGTTTCTGGCCTGATGTTTACATTTCGAAACGCGCAGCTTGTCATTTATAGTAGTTTCTGTCCTGATGAAGAAGTTTACACTTAGAAACGCGTAGCGTGCCATTTATACGTAGTAGTTTCTATCCTAATGAAGAAGTTTATATTATGTAACACGTAGCTTGCCATTTATAGTAGTTTCTGTCCTGATGATGATGTTTAACATTATGAAACGCGTAGCTTGTAATTAATCGTAGTTTCTGTCCTGATGATGAAGTTTAACATTATGAAACATGTAGCTTGCCATTTATAGTAATTTCTGTCCTGATGAAGAAGTTTACACTTAGAAACGTGTAGATTGCCATTTATAGCAGTTTTTTTCCTGATGAAGAGGTTTACACTTAGAAACGCATAGCTTGCCATTTATAGTAGTCTCTATCCTAATGATGAAGTTTACACTTAGAAACGCATAGCGTGCCATTTATAGTAGTCTCTATCCTAATGATGTTTACACTTAGAAACGCGTAGCTTGCCATTTATAGTAGTCTCTATCCTAATGATGAAGTTTACACTTAGAAACGCATAGCGTGCCATTTATAGTAGTCTCTATCCTAATGATGTTTACACTTAGAAACGCGTAGCTTGCCATTTATAGTAGTTTCTATCCTAATGAAGAAGTTTATATTATGTTACACGTAGCTTGCCATTTATAGTAGTTTCTGTCCTGATGATGATGTTTACAATTCGAAACGCGTAGCTTGTAATTAATCGTAGTTTCTGTCCTGATGATGAAGTTTAACATTATGAAACATGTAGCTTGCCATTTATAGTAATTTCTGTCCTGATGAAGAAGTTTACACTTAGAAACGTGTAGATTGCCATTTATAGTAGTCTCTATCCTAATGATGAAGTTTACACTTAGAAACGCATAGCTTGCCATTTATAGTAGTCTCTATCCTAATGATGTTTACACTTAGAAACGCGTAGCTTGCCATTTATAGTAGTTTCTATCCTAATGATGAAGTTTATATTATGAAACGCGTAGCTTGTCATTTATAGTAGTTTCTATCCTAATGATGAAGTTTATATTATGAAACGCGTAGCTTGCCATTTATAGTAGTTTCTATCCTAATGATGAAGTTTATATTATGAAACGCGTAGCTTGTCATTTATAGTAGTTTCTATCCTAATGATGAAGTTTATATTATGAAACGTGTAGCTTGCCATTTATAGTAGTTTCTATCCTAATGAAGTTTACACTTAGAAACGCGTAGCTTGCCATTTATAGTAGTTTCTATCCTAATGATGAAGTTTATATTATGAAACGCGTAGCTTGCCATTTATAGTAGTTTCTATCCTAATGATGAAGTTTATATTATGAAACGCGTAGCTTGTCATTTATAGTAGTTTCTATCCTAATGATGAAGTTTATATTATGAAACGCGTAGCTTGCCATTTATAGTAGTTTCTATCCTAATGAAGTTTACACTTAGAAACGCGTAGCTTGCCATTTATAGTAGTTTCTATCCTAATGAAGTTTACACTTAGAAACGCATAGCTTGCCATTTATAGTAGTTTCTATCCTAATGATGAAGTTTATATTATGAAACGCGTAGCTTGCCATTTATAGTAGTTTCTATCCTAATGAAGTTTACACTTAGAAACGCGTAGCTTGCCATTTATAGTAGTTTCTATCCTAATGAAGTTTACACTTAGAAACGCATAGCTTGCCATTTATAGTAGTTTCTATCCTAATGATGAAGTTTATATTATGAAACGCGTAGCTTGCCATTTATAGTAGTTTCTATCCTAATGAAGTTTACACTTAGAAACGCGTAGCTTGCCATTTATAGTAGTTTCTATCCTAATGAAGTTTACACTTAGAAACACGCAGCTTGCCATTTATAGTAGTTTCTATCCTAATGATGTTTACACTTAGAAACGCGTAGCTTGCCATTTATAGTAGTTTCTATCCTAATGATGAAGTTTATATTAAGAAACGCGTAGCTTGCCATTTATAGTAGTTTCTATCCTAATGATGAAGTTTATATTATGAAACGCGTAGCTTGTCATTTATAGTAGTTTCTATCCTAATGATGTTTACACTTAGAAACGCGTAGCTTGCCATTTATAGTAGTTTCTATCCTAATGATGACGTTTATATTATGAAACGCGTAGCTTGCCATTAATGGTAGTTTCTGTCCTGATGAAGAAGTTTATACTTTCAAATGTGTAAGCCGAGTAAACTACTTGGATTACACTTACTTGACTTGTCCTTTTCCCATGCACTGGCAGTGTGGATTTTAACCCTTTAATTCCTGTCTCCTAATCTACAAGCTCTACAGCAAAGAGCCTAGGAAACCGGCCACCTCTGACAGGCTGCAGTTTAAAAAAAAAAAAAATCACTTTTTCCCTAAGAGAGGATTTTTAATAAAGAAGCCTGCAAGGTTGCCAGGTTTTATTTTACAAGCGTTTTGCAATTCTTACCAGTAAAGAATTGGGAGAATATCGCTTTAAGTAGGATATTCCCTGTAATATATCTGTGTGACTACTATAGAGAATACAGCTGTGGTCTTGCAGATCACTAAAGCTCCATTCTCACAGGATACTTTAGGCCCCCTGAGGATGGATGGGGGACCCCAGTGATCATTTCTCATCTCTCCCGTGGATGAGTGGTAAGTATTATTTTTGGGATGTCGTGTTTAGGACCCTGCGGTGATCAGTAGTCATCTCACTCACTTCTTTGTCTTTCTTCCTCTTCATCGCTTTGCTGTCGTACTTGGCTGTGCCGCTCGCCATCGTCTCCATATATGCTTACGTATAAAACAGAAGGAAAGAAAACATAAGAAGCGTAGAAGACAGCGTTCTATCCTGCGTATTTATTGTATTTAATGTTCTTTATCATTTTGAACTACTCTTTTCATTAATTCCATTCACCCCCTGGACAATTTTCCGTTTAGTTTTTTTCCTCCCCTTTTTTCCAAGAGCCGTAACTTTAATTTTTCCATCTACGTAACGAACGATATGAGGGCTTGTTTTTTGAAGGACGAGTTTTCATTTTTTTTTCATGTGATGCACTGGAAAGCAGGAAAATAATCCCAAATGCGTTAAAATTGTAAAAAAAAAATAATTAATTAATTAAATAAATAAAAAATTATTTCCCGTGTTGACGATATGGTAAACTGACCTGACGAGGCGATTCCCCAGGTCGGTTACGATTACGCAGATACCACACAGGTATAGCTATTTTTTAATTTCTAAAAAAAAAAAGTTTGTTTTTTGGCGCCATTTTCCGAGACCTGTAACACGTTTATTTTTCGGGAATGGGGCTGTGTGAGGACTCATTTTTTATGCTCTCAGCTGATACCGTTACTGATACTGTCTTGGGGTACATACAATGTTTTGATCGACTCTTATTGTATTTTGTTGCAATGCTGCGACAACCAAAAAAACCGTAATGTTGGCGTTTTCATTGTCTTCTTCTTCGCTGTTTTCCAATCTGATTAATTTATATTTTGAAATGTGAATTTTTTCTTTTTTTTTTAATATTTAATGAGGCAAAAGGGGGGCAATTTGAAGTTTTGTATTTTTTATTTTCATATTTTTAAAAACTTTTTTTTACTTTTTACTGTAATTTATAGTCTTCCATAAGGGGAGTTGAAGCTGCAATGGTACTATCACTTGTGCTATACATAGCGATGCATCTGCACCGCTATGTATAGTGAAAAATCACAGTCTCCCATGAAGGCCGTCTAAATGCTGGCTTCACAGTAGTATCGTAATGACAGACACAGGGATCTTCAGAAGATGGCGACATATATATAAGGATGGGGACATATGTACCAAGATGGGAGGCATATATACCAGGATGGAGACATATGTACCAAGATGGGAGACATATATACCAGGATGGAGACATATGTACCAAGATGGGAGGCATATATACCAGGATGGAGACATATGTACCAAGATGGGAGACATATAAACCAGAATGAGTGAGATATATATCAGGATGGGAAACATATATACTGACGTGTCAGATGGGGACATATTTACCAGGATGGGGACATATATACCAAGATGGGGGACATATTTACCAGGATGGGGGCATTAGTATAGGATGGGGGACATATATACCAGGATGAGCGACATATATACCAGGATGGGGGACATATATACCATTATAAGAGACATATATACTAGGATGGGGATAATATATACCAGGATGGGGACATATATACCAAGTTGGGGGACATATTTACCAGTATGGGGGCATATATACCAAGATGGGGGACATTTACCAGGACGGGGACATATATACCAAAATGGCGACATATTCATCAAGATGGGGGACATATTTACCGGGATGGGGGCATTAGTATAGGATGGGGGACATATATACCAGGATGAGCGACATATGTACCAGGATGGGGGACATATATACCATTATAAGAGACATATATACTAGGATGGGGATAATATATACCAGGATGGGGACATATACACCAAGATGGGGGACATATTTACCAGTATGGGGGCATATATACCAAGATGGGGGACATTTACCAGGATGGGGACATATATAGCAAGATGGGGACATATTTACCAAGATGGGGGCATTAGTATAGGATGGGGATATATATACCAGGATAAGCGACATGTATACCAGGATAAGGGACACATATACCAGAATACGGAGATATATACCAGGATGGGAAACATATATATAAGGATGGGGGACATACATATCAGGATGGGAAACATATATATATATATATATATATATATATATATATATATAAAAAGGATGAGGGGCATATATACCAGGACGGGGACCTTGTATACAGGATGGGGGCCATATATACCAAGATGAGGCTATATATACCAGGATGGGAAACATACATCAGGATGAGGGGCATATATACCAGGATGGGGACTATGTATACAGGATGGGGGACATATATACCATGATGGGGGACATTGCTACATAATGAATGGGAAGGGAAGGGGCAAATCCTAGGTCTTTATAGGCTTTAGAATGCTAAAGAGCCCATACATCTGACCCACACGCGGGGGAAGAGGGGGACCCAGGCCCTAATCCTGCTCGGGGCCCCTGGGCTTTCCTTACTCCACTCGCTGTGCCACCATAGGCGTGCCATGTCACCAGCGGGGGCAGCACCACCTTTGCAGCAGTCATTATGCCGCATTATCATTACTTTCTTGGTAAATGGCCTCCGCTGCTCCCTCTAGTGTCCAACAGTGAAAAAATATGTGACAAATTACAACTTTATTTTCCTACAATTAAAACAATATATATTCAGAGCTTCCATGAACCATATATTTTGATACAACTTCTATTAGGAAGGTAAAAGACAACCCCTGTAAGCCCCTCCCCAGCCCTCCCTGTATAAGCCCCTCCCCAGCCCTCCCTGTATAAGCCCCAGCCTCCTGTCTGCAGCCGTACAAGCCGCTCCTACCGTCACTCTGAGGGAGCAGTGCACTGTACAGCCGCGGAACCAGAGACTGCACCCGGCGGCTGCGCACTCCTCACCCCGGATAACGGCTGCGGGAGGGGAGCGCATGCGCAGACGGAGCTTTCCCCGCGGCGCCGTGTCTGAGGTAAGAGCGGAGCTCAGTGACGCAGCAGTGTTATGTCTCCCCCCAGCGGTCGCCGTCTGACACTGCAGCGGCCGTGTCCACAATGTGCACAGTGCTCTGCATGTGATGCGTCTCTGCTGGAAAGTACAGCCTGAGCCTCCATCATTACACTGTCAGCCGGGGAATAAATGGAGGCATTGTCAATCTTAGTGGGCACTTGTTTTTCTTGTTTAACCCCTTCATATTTGGGGGATTTTTTTTTTTTTTTCATGTTTTTTTTTCTCCCAAGAGACTTATCTTTTTTCTGTTTCCCTCCCCATAGCCAGATGAGTTGTACTTTTGAATGACACCATGGTTTAGCATTGGAAAGCCGGAAAAAAGTCCCAAATGCGGTGATATTACAAAAAAAGTGCAATTCCACAATGTTTTTTGGTTTTTTTATTTACTATGTTCACTATACGGTAAAACTGACCCGACAATATGATTCCCCAGGTCAGGACAAGTTCGTAGATACCCAACACTTATAGTTTTTTTTTCTTTAAGTAGTGAAAAAAAATTGAAAATTCATAAAAAAATAATAAAAAAAAAATTCCAAGACACTTTTAATTTTCAGTATCTGGGACTCAGTGATGGCTTATTTTCTGCGCCCTGAGCTGACGTTTTTACTGATACTATGTTTGGGTAGATGTGATTTTTGTATCTTCTTTTATTGAATTTTTTATTGCAAAAAAATTGGATTTTTTTTATTTTTAATGCAAAAAAAATCTTAACTGTGTTTTTTTTTTATGTCGTTACTTGATTAGATTAACTTATTTTATTTTTCTCATAGACCAGACTTTTATGAACGCAGTGATATCAAGTATCTGTATTTTCTTTTTTATTTCATTATATTTTATTTTATTTATTGTATTTTTTTATTATTTTTTTTTTAATGAGGCTGATTTGAACTTTTTATATACATATTTATTTATTTTTTCCTATTATTAAAAACATTTTTTTTGTTACTTTATTACTATATTTTATAGTTCCCTTAGGGGATTTGAAGCTGCGATAATCTGATCACTTCTGCTGTACATAGCAGTGCATGAGCACCGCTGTGTATAGTGAAAATCACAATCTACTATGAACGCCAGCCGGATTAACACAAACATTCACCTGTCTTATGTCCTGGTATTATGTGAGTTTCTATACACAAAAAAATAATGTGAAAATTAGAAAAACACAAAGGAAATACATAAAAAACAAGTGATAAAAAGTACAGTTCCACTATTTGGCCACCAGAGGGCAGTCACAACCCTGCTGATCTCTAGGATGATGCCCTGTATATGGAGGTGTCGGAAGTGAACGCCTAACCTAAGGGTCACACTAAAAATGTAAAATGATCTAAAATGGGAAATGACATATATATATATATATATATATATATATATATATATATTTATTTTTTTTATTTTATTTTTTTATTTTTTTTTCAAATAATGTATTTCAATTTTGTATCTACATATCTAAAAACATGACATGCAATTGGGTGGTTTTTTTTGGCTCCCATAGAAGTCTATGGAGTGGAGCTCCACGAAAGAAACATATCACTCTGTGTCATCTGTAAATGCACTGTGGCCCCCAGAGCAGCGCTCGCATCTGTAGTTTGTGGCCTCCGGAGCAGACGTTCTGCAGAATAAGACATGATGGAAGGTGCCTTGTCACTGTCGGGCGTAATTCTGTACCAAGTGCCTCATTTTTACCCTAGTTTCTATGGCAGTTATGCAGCTCCACATTTCTACTATTCACTGTTCCCCTAGTAGAGCACTTCAGTATGCAGCTGCATTCACTTTAATTGTATGGATGAGTTCCTTCAGGATGCAGCTGTTCACATTTGTCTGTTTCTTGGATGTCTTAGTAATTTTTTTTATATACAGTATTTGGAGGTTAAGACACAATGTAACAGCAGAATAATGACTGCAGCTCTGGAGGTGGCTGGAGGATAAGACAATGTAACAGCAGACTAGTGACTGCAGCTCTGGCGGTGACTGGAGGATAAGACAAGATGGTACAGCAGAATAGTGACTGCAGCTCTCGAGGTGACTGGAGGATAAGACAAGTACAGCAGAATAGTGACCACAGCTCTGGAGGTGACTGGAGGATAAAACGATGTAACAGCAGACTAGTGACTGCAGCTTTGGAGGTGACTGAAGGATAAGGCATAATTTAACAGCAGAATAGTGACTGCAGCTCTGGCGGTGACTGGAGGATAAGACATGATGTTAACATCAGAATAGTGACTGTAGCTCTGGAGGTGACTGGAGGATAAGGCACAATGTAACAGCAGAATAGTGAGTGCAGCTCTGGAGGTGACTGGAGGATAAGACAAGTACAGCAGTATAGTGACCACAGCTCTGGAGGTGACTGGAGGATAAGACGATGTAACAGCAGACTAGTGACTGCAGCCCTGGAGGTGACTGAAGGATAAGGCATAATTTAACAGCAGCATAGTGACTGCAGCTCTGGAGGTGACTGAAGGATAAGGCAAAATGTAACAGCAGAATAGTGATTGCAGCTCTGGAGGTGACTGGAGGATAAGGTGATGTAATAGCAGACTAGTGACTGCAGCTTTGGAGGTGACTGGAGGATAAGGCACAATGTAACAGCAGAATAGTGAGCGCAGCTCTGGAGGTGACTGGAGGATAAGGCACAATGTAACAGCAGAATAGTGAGCGCAGCTCTGGAGGTGACTGGAGGATAAGGCACAATGTAACAGCAGAATAGTGAGTGCAGCTCTGGAGGTGACTGGAAATTTAGTGTTGTTGCTATATCCAAGACATGTGATTGGAGAGATAATGTGAATTTGTTTTATATAAAATATTGGGGAATCTCGCTCCTGCAGCTGATGCAGATTTTGTGCTTATTTGACAAAAGTCACTTAAAGGGCAGTGACACGCATAGCCTCCGCCCGTGCCTCCGGATGGTTCCCTGCCCGTCCACAGGAGCAGCGGACGGCCGCACACGGCAGCGCTCTCTCCTCTATAGAACTTCAATAATGGAATATATAATAATAAGGCACTGTCTGCAGCTCAGCTCCGAGAGAAAAACATGCACCAAAGAGTTAAAAGGTATATAACCTTATTACACAATATAAACTCCAAGCTCAAAACACAAAAATGGAACAAGCCGATGAATGGATGGTACTGATAGAGAGACCCAGCACCAACCCTGACATTCACAAGCAAGCCATCATCGGAAAATTATGTAAACAATATATATATATTTCATATATATATATATATATATATATATATAGATAGATAGATAGATAGATAGATACCTAAAATGCAACATCTAAATCATATAGACCACATGTAATCTATAAAACATGAATCACATATTCACACGTGTGAGAAAAATTGTATATAACAAACAGTGTTGTGACATTGCATCATGATTTAAAAGGTGAAGAGAAATAGTTACCAACATACTGGGTCCAGGGCCAGGGTACGAGAGTGATATCCCCGTGCACCCGACGCGCGTTTCGCAACCTAAGTGTTTCGTCCTATAAAACAACAGCTATAAAGTGGTCAACTCCTAAATAGTAGCTATATAGGGTGTGGCCACTACAAATCATCCTTGCAGTGTGGATTTCAGTGATATAGCGCCTGAGAAAAAGTGTTTTATTTAATTTTCAGATGAGGGCGCATTGGTGCACTCTTGGCTGAGGGCTTGGTGCACCTATTAACGCCCCGTTAGTTTGCATTCAGATCACTCCCCCTTCTCCTAATTTGGGGTAGTGATCAAAGTGCAAATCGAATCGGCGAAACCAAGTGTGCACCAAAGGCCCTCATTTGCATATTAAGTTTACTTTCCTCAGCCATTAAAAACTATAATCTGCAGTGTAGGAGGGATTTTTAGAGGGGCTACGTCCCCTATAGAGTAGTTTATTTTGCATTTTGGTGGTGACAGGAAACATTCCACAAATTGTTCATTCTTAAGCTAACTCCAAGGTGCCCGGGGCTGGTGAATTCCTCTGGAGCTGCTCCTGTGGATATTGCATCATTTTACCAGCAGGAAGAAAGTGAAGTTGCTACATCTCCGCTTTCCGCTAGTCATGGGTGCAGTCGTGGGTCCCGGCTGTCATCATGCCTACACATCTTTACATCACTCTTGGCATGTGAAGACAGCGCTAAATCAGGGAAAAACCGGTGTCAGTAGGTTTGTACTTCAGCTTATGGCCAGGCTAGATAGAAATGCTAGGATGGGAAAGATCAGTGTTCCAGGTGACAGACGGTCCTGTGGTGTCCGGCTATAGAAGGCCACAGCATTTTGTCTGCCCAAACTGTATTTGGTATCCTATGTATCTCCTCTGCTTGGATTTCATTCCTTTCCCTTTAGTACTCTGCGGAGTTCTTTTTCAGCTGCTTTTCATCAGCACTTCCCTTGGTGTCTTTATATTCCCTCATATTTTCCCTTACTCGGTGCTGGTGATAGCTATGATACCCTTAACAAGTCTTCAGTACGAGCAGACGGCTTGTATCCTTCTGGAGAAAACTTATTGTTTGCAGTTCCTCTCCCTGAGTCATTTGGAGATAAATTAATCTTTCACCTTCCTTCTGTTTGTTATCGCTAAGTGGGGTTGACTAAGCGCTCATCCCATCCGCTCTCTACCTAGGCCCTATTGCAGGGTCAGCCAGGGTCAGGTATCCAGCTTGGCACATAGATGTGGATTCTATCTAGACTGGAGATTGACCCCAGGGCCAGCAGTAGGTTTGGTCACGGGTCACATCTCCCCCTTCCCTAGACACAGGGTTTCCCTTCCCTTTCCCCGTACCTAGCGTGACAACCAAGGCCCTTCATTATGTCTTCTGTAGCTTTGTCATGGGCCAGTAGCGAGTCTGAAGAAGCCTTGTGTTGCTTTTAAGTTCAGCATCCAAGGTTTGATCAGAGCTATGGCACATCTTGGCTGTTGTAAGACATATCAAACATGAGCTGCATATGAAGTGAGCTCCTGAGACGATCCGGACGCTCCGTGCACCATCAGCCAATCTGAACGCTCTCTGCACCATCAGCCGATCCGGACGCTCCGTGCACCATCAGCCGATCCGGACGCTCCGTGCACCATCAGCCAATCTGAACGCTCTCTGCACCATCAGCCGATCCGGACGCTCCCTGCACCATCAGCCGATCCGGACGCTCCGTGCACCATCAGCCGATCCGGACGCTCCGTGCACCATCAGCCGATCCGGACGCTCCGTGCACCATCAGCTGATCCGGACGCTCCGTGCACCATCAGCCAATCTGAACGCTCCCTGCACCATCAGCCGATCCGGACGCTCCCTGCACCATCAGCCGATCCGGACGCTCCGTGCACCATCAGCCGATCCGGACGCTCCGTGCACCATCAGCTGATCCGGACGCTCCGTGCACCATCAGCCAATCCGGACGCTCCGTGCACCATCAGCTGATCCGGATGCTCCGTGCACCATCAGCCGATCCGGACGCTCCGTGCACCATCAGCCAATCAGGACGCTCCGTGCACCATCAGCCGATCCGGACGCTCCGTGCACCATCAGCCAATCAGGACGCTCCGTGCACCATCAGCTGATCCGGATGCTCCGTGCACCATCAGCCGATTCGGACGCTCCGTGTACCATCAGCCGATCCGGACGCTCTGTGTACCATCAGCCGATCCGGATGCTCCGTGCACCATCAGCCGATCCGGACGCTCCGTGCACCATCAGCCAATCAGGACGCTCCGTGCACCATCAGCTGATCCGGATGCTCCGTGCACCATCAGCCGATCCGGACGCTCCGTGTACCATCAGCCGATCCGGACGCTCTGTGTACCATCAGCCGATCCGGATGCTCCGTGCACCATCAGCCGATCCAGACGCTCCGTGCACCATTGTAGTGCCCCTGAGACTGGTCACTACAGGGTATACCATTATATCCTTCCCAGGCAGGAAGAGGTTAACCCGGTACGTTTACACACACCTCACATAGCTCATCGAAACACAGTCAGAAAGAGACTCAGCCAGTGCCAGTCACACATACAGAGCAGGCACAATGTGGAGCAGCTGCCTGAGGGGTTGCTGCCACTCACCCCTCAGGGAGCAGAACAGAACCGTCTGGGATGTAACACCGCACCGACCAGAGCAGGAGTCTTCTGCAGAGTGGAGCCAGCCAGACCGGGGCTAGTAACACTTGGAGGGATGGGACCCGGTACCAGTAAATCATTGGCAAAAGGAGTACGGTTACTAGGGAGAGTACAGTGTGAATACTCACGGGACTGAGCACAGGCGGGGTGCAGAGCCCTAGTTCAGGAAGATGCTTCAAGGACACATGATAACAATCTGCCCGGTGAGGGGACCATCAAGGACCTCACAGACATTAGTGTTCAAGGCACAGCAGTAAAGAGGGAACCTGGGAATGGGAACAGAGGTCCGACCCAAGAGAGGTTCAAGCTGCCTGCCGTACGGGCCAAGACAGAGAGTGAGAGAGAGCAGGAGGGGATCCCATGACGTTTCAGGCCACGGGGACCCACCAAGTACAGAGCTGTGCACAGAGGAGAAAGGCCACTGATTACCAGACTGGACCGGACCTTTGACCTG
Source organism: Anomaloglossus baeobatrachus (assembly GCF_048569485.1). Lineage (NCBI taxonomy): Eukaryota > Metazoa > Chordata > Amphibia > Anura > Aromobatidae > Anomaloglossus > Anomaloglossus baeobatrachus. The sequence continues at coordinate 177,781,282 of NC_134363.1, read as the reverse complement.
CCCGGAGTCTCTGACGGCGAGGACCAGCACCTGGAGTGCGATACCATCTTGACCAGAGAATAAAACCATCAGGAACCCGCAACCGGGGACTCTGTGAGTAAATGCCGCCGCCCTGCGCTCCAGTGCTCCCATGGACTGCCGCCCTGTTCTCGCCAACCTCCCGGGGTTATCCCACTGCGCCTGTGAGGAGCGATACCATCCCAGCTGTACCCAACACCTGCCTAGGAGAGAGACTGTAGCGGCGGCTAATTCCTGGCTGCACACCATTGGTGGCGCTGTGGAGCATCCCCCATTCTCAAACAACACCGCTCCTGGAAGAGGAAAAGTCGCAGGAAGGGTCTGCGGCGGAGAAGGCCAAGACCCAGTCGCCATTGCAACCGGCGACATGCTTTCCAGGGACCCGTCGCCCTCCTTCCATCCCTATTTACACTGGACACCTGATTGTTTGTATTTTCATGTAGCCGATGGGGCCACGGAGCCGGGTCAGGCCAGTCACAGCAAACCCAAGAAACCACTGGCCCGGTGACGAGTACCCTAAGGCCCCGTGGAGCGCTACACCATCAGCCGATCCGGACGCTCCGTGCACCATCAGCCGATCCGGACGCTCCGTGCACCATCAGCCGATCCGGACGCTCCGTGCACCATCAGCCGATCCGGACGCTCCGTGCACCATCAGCTGATCCGGATGCTCCGTGCACCATCAGCCGATCCGGACGCTCCGTGCACCATCAGCCGATCCGGACGCTCCGTGCACCATCAGCCGATCCGGACGCTCCGTGCACCATCAGCCGATCCGGACGCTCCGTGCACCATCAGCCGATCCGGACGCTCCGTGCACCATCAGCCGATCCGGACGCTCCGTGCACCATCAGCAGATCCAGATGCTCCGTGCACCATCAGCTGATCCGGATGCTCCGTGCACCATCAGCTGATCCGGATGCTCCGTGCACCATCAGCCATAAGTATCTGCGGAAGGTGGTTAGTAAGAACTAAAATAATAACAATAGGGGTATTTTGACATTATCTTTAGTTTCAGTCTTTCTCATAATAACAATATTATAAATAAATAATCTGAACATCACAGTCAGGGTGTGGGCGGTTTTATGTGGTTCCCAATAAATAAATAACTCAGAACAACCGAATTCTGCGATTTCTGAGGTCTCGTGCTGAATATTACGTAGATAAACTTCCTCGATACATTCTGTAACGTTGTGTCTTCATTAATGGAGAACATTCCAAGTATTCGCCCGCAGAGTGGAAATAACATGAGAAGCGGCTCCCGAACCTCAATCATCAGAGTATTTCATAGCGACGATCCGGATTCAGGACCTTCTTTGACTTCCAGCTCCATTTATTTAGGCACAAACCCCTGTCCACACACCTCTGTATGGGACTTAAGGCCGCTTTACACGCAACGACATCGCTAAAGAGATGTCGTTGGGGGTCACGGAATTCATGACGTGCATCCGGCATCGTTAGCGATGTTGTTGCGTGTGACAGCAAGGAATGACCGTTAACGATGCAAAATGCTCACCAAATCGTTGATCGTTGACACGTCGTTCCTTTCCCAAATATCGTTGCTGCTTTTGGACGCAGGTTGTTCTTCGTTCCCGAGGCAGCACACATCGCTACGTGTGACACCCCAGGAACGACGAACAACAGCGTACCTGCGTCCTCCGGCAACGAGGTGGGCGTGACTTTCCTGTGGCTTCTCTCCGCCCCTCCGCTTCTATTGGACGCCTGCCGTGTGACGTCGCTGTGACGCCAAACAAACCGCCCCCTTAGAAAAGAGGCAGTTCAACGGCGACAGCGACGTCGCTAAGAAGGTAAGTCCGTGTGACAGGTGTTAGCAATATTGTGCGCCACGGGCAGCGATTTGCCTGTGACGCACAAACAATGGGGGCGGGTGCGATCGGCAGCAGCGACATCGCTAGCGATGTCGCTGTATGTAAAGTGGCCTTAAGTTTTACAAATTCCCTTTTTTATTTCCCAAAAATGTAAAAGGGAATGTGACTTATAGATGGACTTAGCCGATCAATCATGTCTAATAAGCTCCTAGAAAGATTTAGCCATTGGTATATGGAGAGTTGGGTTTGACCTCAGCACCGTGGACAAATGAGGACATTTTGAAGAAACCAACATTGAAAGAACAATTTTACCAGGATAATTAAATGAAATCAATTGGATCTATCCTACCTTTAAAGAAAAAAATTAGCAAGGAAATGTAAAAATTGGGAAAAATGCTTGTGTTTGTGTAAAGTACATTGATCGTTTCTAAGCTTCAGTAACGATTGTGACCAATGGGTCATTCCCGTCTTTAGAAGTTATTCTCTATCCATATTAATTACACTAAGGGGCACTTTGCACACTACGACATTGCAGGTGCGATGTCGGTGGGGTCAAATTGAAAATGACGCACTTCCGGCATCGCATGCGACATCGCAGTGTGTAAAGGCTGGATGATACGATTAACGAGCGCAAAAGCGTCGTAATCGTATCATCGGTACAGCGTCGGCGTAATCCATAATTACGCTGACGCAATGGTCCGATGTTGTTCCTCGCTCCTGCGGCAGCACACATCGCTGTGTGTGAAGTCGCAGGAGCGAGGAACGTCTCCTACCGGCCTCACTGCGGCTTCCGTAGGATATGCGGAAGGAAGGAGGTGGGCAGGATGTTTACATCCTGCTCATCTCCGCCCCTCCGCTCTGATTGGCCGCCTGCCGTGTGACGTCGCAGTGACGCCGCACGACCCGCCCCCTTAACAAGGAGGCGGGTCGCCGGTCACAGGGACGTCGCACGGCAGGTGAGTGTGTGTGTGAAGCTGGCGTAGCGATAACTTTCGCTACGCCAGCTATCACCACATATCGCTGCTGCGACGGGGGCGGGCACTATCGCACTCGGCATCGCAGCATCGGCCTGCGATGTCGTAGTGTGCAAAGCCCGCCTAAGTATTTAGCGCCATCACATTCCACTTTACAGACGTGATCATCACTGTCCCCACTGGGGCTCACAAGTTACATTCTCTGCAAATCAAAAAGGTCCATGGAGCCTCTGTTAGGAGTCTCGACATGGAAAATAGCCAGATATCCCTCCAGGAAGGACCTAGCCATGGAGTGGCTCTTTTTAGGAGACCACCATAACCACCATATTAAGTTTCCTGGAGGGATATCTGGCTATTTTCCGTGTCGAGACTCCACAGACCTTTTTGATTTGCATACTTCCCAGGGGGCAATGCACCTAGGATTTCACTGTGTTGAGCGCCTTTGCTGGCTGCCGTCAGTGTTTTCTCTGGCTGGTCTCCCCGAGATCAGTGATTGTTTTGTCTTGTCAATCTACATTCTCTATCAGTCTTTGGAGGGTGAGAGAAAATCCCCAAAACACGGAGAGAACATACTAACTCCGCGCACATGGTGTTTTTGGTGGGATTTGAACTCAATATCCAAACGCTGTAAAACAACAATGTGAACCACTGGGCTACTGTGCGGTGTGAACCATTGAGTCACTGTGCGGTGCAAACTACTGGGCCACTGTGCGAACTACTGAGGCACCGTGCGGTGCGAACCACTGAGCCACTGTGCGGTGCGAACAACTGGGCCTCCGTGTGGTGCGAACCACTTGGCCACTGTGCCTTATAGTCGCACAATTTGGGATAACTTCTTGATCTCTGGTGATCCAACCATTTTGATCCCCATCAGTTCTCACAACGATTCTCTGAAGAGCCCCCATCTAAATGGAGCGCACGTTGAGCTTGTGCACCGCCGCCCTATTCATTCTCTATGGGAGTGTTGGAGATACTTGATTGTAGACCCCTAAAACCAAATTCAGACCCTCTAACAAACTTCAGATATTCTAAGCAAATTCAGATTTCAGACCACATGCCCTAAATGTGATGGATAATGCTCATCTACTGTATCCCCCGCAGCCCAGTAGACAATGGATAGAGCAGTGATGTGCGACCGTCACTCTGCCCACACAGGGCACTCCACAGCCCTATTTGCATGATTACGGGGGTTCCTAACAGTGAGACCCCCAACATCGGGAAGTTGTCTCATGTTGTGGATAGGTAATAACTTACATTTTATGTTCCATTGACGCATATATGGCCGTCCTGGAGATGGCGGTGTGCAGTCGGCGTCGTTCCTGGGAGCGGCCGGGGTCCGGGCCTGTAGATATAATACGCATATATCTTCTATTATACTTTTATATCCATTAGTAGAAGCCAGTCGCTCCCACAGCCTTGTGTTATACAAGTTCATTTTTCTGGTTTCCCCTTTCTCCGGGAAAGCACCACATACACCGTGTAACGCTCACAGTTATCCTTTATCTCATCTCTCTTAAATATAACCATTCTTAAAGGGAACCTGTCAGGACCACGAGCAGTTCTGGGTGTATATTGCTATTCCCTGCCTAACTGTCCCTGTATACAGTAGCATAGATAAAGAGATCTATAGAAAAAGTATTTCTAAAGAACCTTTATAATATGCTAATGAGCAAAGGCACTAGTCGCGAGAGTGTTACTACCCTTGGCTAGTCGGCCCCCTTAGCATATAAGCACACCCCTGTGGGTGTACTAACATGCTAATGAAGGCAAAGCATCAGAGGATGGTCGATCTATAGTGAATCATGACGGTCACTTGGTGACGCCTATAGTGAAGCATGGTAGTGGCTCAGTGATGCCTATAGTACAGCATGGTGGTGGTGTGAAGCCCCACAGGTGTTGTGTCGGTGCATTACCTTCAGGGACTCCACTCGGCTGGATCTCGTCACAGGTAGGAAACCTTCTTGTAGGATTGTCGTGACGCCACTCTCAGTATTGCGGTCAGTGGGGACCGCCACTGCAGGTTGAGGGACGCCTGGGGCTGATGGTGAGTGCAGTTAGTTGGAATAGCCTCCTGAGAGTGAGGCAAGCCCCAGGGCCCGGTGTAGGTGTGTAGAACCACAAGGCGCAGAATAACTCCACACAAGCAGGATGTCTTTCAGGGGTTTTACTCACTTCAGATGGCAGGGTGAGTAACCCGGGCGTAGCTGGGATGAACCAGGCTGGAACCAGGTATCCTTCAGGCTGACTTCTGATGGTGACTACCAACTCGCCTTCCTTAGCCCTTGGTGGTTTGGGGTAACCCCGACTTTTAGTCCCTATGGGGGTCACCCAGGGAAGTTGCTGAAGCCTCTCTCCCCTTCGTTTGCCGTTTGCTTGTTGCCTGGGCCAGATCACTCCAGCTGCTTGCCTCCTGTGAACTGTGGGCCCTAACTGTGGCTACGTGGCTGCGGCTTTTAGGTGTTGTGGTGTGGGCTTTGAGGGCCCCACACCGGCAGGTTTAGCAGAGAAAGGTGGATCTATCCCCGCTCCGGGATCTGCCGCCCGTTTGGGCCTGGTTCTCCCTAGCAGTCTCCTTACTTCCCACTCTGTGCTCTCTCTCTAGCTGGAGATGGGTTTCGGGTAGCACTCCTAGGTGACCGTTCTCCCCCGTCGGTAGCCACTGCGCGGACGCTGTCAGACTACAGCAGCCCAGGGGAAGGGGTCAGCTCTCCTCGGAGCTCCCTGGACTCTGCTCTGAACCGGCTCACATCTGGGACCTTCACTGCTGCTCCTGTCAGAGCTTCACTTTCCTGCTCCTCACTCCTCCACACTCTGCTGCAGACTGTTTACTCCTCCTTCTCTTTTCCCTTTTGTGCCTGCCTACGCCACCTAGCAACCAGACTCTCTTACCACACCCCTTGAGAGGAGATGGAGGCTTTTGGCCCCCTCCACTATTCCAGTGGAGGTGAAGGCTTTTCCCCCTCCTGGGATCCCCAGGGGTCCTCTCATAGGTACATGTGTGAGACCTGATCACTATGCGCCTGTGTAGTCACACCTCGGTCAGCCTTCTGGATTACCTGTATTGTACTGTCCCCAGCATGGGTGCAGTACTCAGTGGTGCCTGACCAGGTCAGGGGCGCCACAGTGGCTCAGTGATGCCTATAGTGAAGCATACTGGTGGCTCAGTGACACCTACAGTGAAGCATGGTAGTGGCTCAGTGATGCCTATAGTGAAGCATGGTGGTGGCTCGGTGATGCCTATAGTAGAGCATGGCGGTGGCTCAGTGATGCCTATAGTGAAGCATACTGGTCGCTCAGTGATGCCTACAGTGAAGCATGGTAGTGGCTCAGTGACGCCTATAGAGAAACATGGTAGTGGCTTGGTGACACCTATGGTGAATCAAGGTGGTGGCTCAGCGATGCCTGTAGTGAAGTATAGTGGTGGCTCAATGACACCTACAGTGAAGCATGATGGTGGCTCAGTGATGCCTATAGTGAAGCATGGTGGTAACTCTGTGATGCCTATAGTGAAGCATGGTAGCGACTTGGTGACACCTATTGTGAAGCATGGTGGTGGCTCAATGACACCTACAGTGAAACATGGTGGTGGCTCAGTAATGCCTATAGTGAAGCATGGTGGTGGCTCAGTGACGCCTACAGTAAAGCATGGTAGTGGCTCAGTGACACCTATAGAGAAACATGGTAGTGGCTTGGTGACACCTATGGTGAATCAAGGTGGTGGCTCAGCGATGCCTGTAGTGAAGTATAGTGGTGGCTCAATGACACCTACAGTGAAGAATGATGGTGGCTCAGTGATGCCTATAGTGAAGCATGGTGGTAACTCTGTGATGCCTATAGTGAAGCATGGTAGCGACTTGGTGACACCTATAGTGAAGCATGGTGGTGGCTCAATGACACCTACAGTGAAACATGGTGGTGGCTCAGTAATGCCTATAGTGAAGCATGGTGGTGGCTCAGTGACGCCTACAGTAAAGCATGGTAGTGGCTCAGTGACACCTATAGTGAAGCATGGTGGTGGCTCAGTAATGCCTATAGTGAAGGATGGTAGTGGTTCGGTGACACCTATAGTGAAGTATGGTAGTGGCTCGTTGACGCCTATAAATGTAACGTTGTGGTCACCCCCTAGCGCTGCTTTGCTTCCTCTGGTACTGAAAACGTGCAACATGTGTAAGGAGAGATAAATTTAATGAATTATCTGGAAATACAAGGAGAAATCCTTCTGCCTTCTATGAGGAAGCTGAAACTCTGATGTCACTGGATGTTGCATCAGGATAATTATCCCAAGCGCACCGCAGCGTACACCAAGCCTTGGTTTCAGAACAATCAGTTCTGTAGTGGCCATCACAGTCTCCTGACATGAACAACATTGCCCGAGAGGAGTGGAGGAAGATCCTCGGGAACGCTGCCAAAATCTGCTGCTAGTTTACGCATCATCTCAGAACAGCCAAAGGGTGTTTGTTAATTACAAAAGATGCTGGTCATGGAGTGATGTAATCGGTAATCACGGCATCTCCGGCTGGATTTGGTGAAACCCCTTCTCTTATTATTGCCAATCAGCTGAAACTTGCGGTGAAAAAAATGAAATGACTCCACCCGGCGCCGGATATTGCCTATCAGGAATATTTTACTGGAAGACGCAACTCTGAGAAACTTATTACACCAATATTAAAAGGGTAAATGTGTATTGTATCCACTGGAGACGTGCAAATCTTTGGAAGTCTAATTCACCTGATGTTCCCCAAAAATTCGATTCACTGCAAATCAAAAGTTCTCCAAAGCCACAAATCGAAGTAAAAAAAGTGTATGAATGTTACGAGTACAGAGCACCTGAGCATGGTAGTGCCCACTCATCACGAGATACGAGTACTGAGCACCCGAGCATGGTAGTGCCCACTCATCACGAGATACGAGTACTGAGCACCCGAGCATGGTAGTGCCCACTCATCACGAGATACGAGTACTGAGCACCCGAGCATGGTAGTGCCCGTGTGACGCCCTGGCCTATCAGGTCGTCACAGGGTATTGTGCAATCTGCCCTTCTGTGCAATATCCACCTCCTCCTTGGTTAGGGGTCCCCAACTTGTGGTGTTGCCAAAACCAGCTAATCAAAATCCTAGGAACACTCTGCACCACACCCACCAGACACACCAGTGGAAGGCCTGAGTGGAATAGGGTCGCCCACTTGGGGGGTTGGTAAGGGGAGGTCAGGAGTGTCAGGAGTAGGCCAGTGTAGTGTTGGAGGTGAAGGAGAGAGGAGGTCAGGAGCCGGACTCCTTGGAAGTAACTAGGTGGCAGACAGTGGTCTGGGCCTAGTAGGAGCTGGACCCCCGGTCGCAGGGGATCATGACAAGGGGCACGGAACTGTCGAGGAGGACAGCGGGCGGCCTTGTACCATCACCGTGCTGGGACCAGGGCACGATGGGGTATGTGGACCCTAGGTCAGGGAGTAGCTTCAGGCAACCTGACAATTCACCGGACGAGAATAGAGCCTTCAAGATCCGCTCTCCACTTGCTCCAAAATCGGGGTACTAGCGCAATGAGGGGAATAAGACTTTCCACAAAACAGTCCAGGAAATCCCAAGCGTGAACCCTGAGAGCAAGCTCCCACAGTTACCCACACTGGGGAGCGGGACCCGATTATTTTTTCGCTACCGGGGCCAACTAAGAAGAAAACTAAGTGCCAGGGAGAAGGTCACAGATCATCAGGCAACACCACTGGGGACGGGACCTAAACTAGCTCCCCTCGGCGGCAGCGGTGTCCAGAACTTTGGTTTACCAAGTTGACGGTGTCAGCTTCATGAACTGAATGAGTACGCAACTGACCCTGTCATCCCCCAACGGCACTTCTCAATTCTATCACCGAGTCCCGGGGCATCCCCCCAACCTGTGGAGGGTTGCAACACCTGGCTGCCCCCGTCATCACCCCGGGTACTCCCCAACGGCAGTGGTGGTACTCCACCTTACCACACACCACGGGTGGCGTCACGAACTCTAAATTTATAATCCCCTGTAAATACCCCCTTCATTTGAGTGGCCGCATGACCCTTGGGTCCAGACGCCCCTTGAGCCACCGCGGATCCGGACCCGAGCAGCCCGGCTACTGACGTGGGGGCGGCACACCTCAAATTCCTGGCGTCACGAACAGGGTACGAGCAGGACCCACTTACCTGGGTGACGTTCGCCTTGAAGATCGAAACCGCGAGTCAAGATTCCCATTTCCCGCTTTTTCCGCCATCGTTTGGCAGCAAAACGCCATCTTCCCCGCAAAAGCACGCGAAGCCGAAGCCCCGCCCTTCCTCCTGAGTGTGAGGTTGGAACCGCAAGTTCCAAGAGGGCCACAGCATCGAGAAGAGTGCTGAGTGAAAACCGAGGGGGTGTGACAGCATGTAACTACAGCGGAAGACAAGCAGGGACTCCAGGACTCTGCCATAACGTCCTGACAGCGCAGAGGCAAGATGGCGGCTGCGCAAGACTGGTCACCGGAGTGTGCTGTTCCCGGGACCGCGACCTGGATCGAGGAGGAGACAGAGCAGCTTTGCAGGAGGATTTGGATGCAGTTCCTGTTCATATTGCATCACTAGAGGGAAGAGATGAGGAGCCTGGCGATGGCGGTGCGAGCCTGTGAGAACGATATCCCACATGAAGAGAGGGTAAGCGGTTACCCAGTCCCTGTTAATTACCCTAGTGCGGTCAATGCGGCTGTGGGATCCGGACCACCCCCGCTCCCGGTAAGCACTCCACCGCTACCATCCCTGTCCTCGGCGGACGTCGAGCTGCCTACTTCAACCCTGGCAGCGGAACCTTCAGCTCCAATTTACGAAGCTCCAGCTGCAGGAACCCCGGTTCCATTCCTCGACCCGGTCACGACAGCGGTCACCCCGACACCAGCCAGACCAGACCCGGCCGCATCACCGGGCCCGTCCTTAGAGGCGGAGCACCTGGACTCTGTAACCCCGGCTGCGGAGCAGTCAGTTTCTCTGCTTACAATGGCGGAGGTCCATTGAAGAGTCCATTGGGAGGCCTGAAGAGCTGCCGGTTCCACCGCCGCTCGGCTTCCCAACAGCTGTTGGGGCCGCAAGAGTGTACCTAAATCCAGAGCCAGCTAGGGAGCCGAAGCCGGACGGTGACGCCCCCTACTGGGAACGACAACACCCAAAGTTGAAACCAAAGATGACGAATCCAGATCAGAGGCAGCGGGAAATAGTTGCCCATGCACAGAGGGAGAAGGAACACCTGAGGAAGGCCACCTTCCGCGTCAGAGGGCCGTGGCGCAGGGGCCTCATAAGGCGGTTCAACCCTGAGAAAGGATGGGGTTTCCTCTGGGAAGCAGATCTCTCCGAGAAGGTGTTCGTTACTCAGAGAGATATAGAGCAACATCTCCCGAGAGACCACCCAGGCTGTAATCTGGAGCCGGGAGAGGTGGTTGGCTACACGCGGCATTGGAGTGAGCGTGGCTGGTACGCCCTCGATGTGAAGCGGCTCGCCATGGTTGATGAGCAGGTTGTGTCTGCCACCACTGTAAATTACCAGCCTCAGAGTGAGAGGTACCAGTAATGTATAATGTAATAACAGAATTGCTTAGTATTGGTGTTTCGTTTGTTATTTTTCAAAGTTTGTTATTTTTCATGTAGAGATTGTTAGAAAATGAGTGTCTAATCAACGGGGTCTGAATGAAAAGAGTAAAAGTTACCTGATTTGCAAGAAGATTTTCATAGAGACTACACCCGGTACATGGACTTCGTTAAATATATATAGAGTAAAAATGGACCATGGTCACATGACTGGTTGTGACCAACACAAACTTGGGTTTTTATAAATAGTTGCACCTCCTGTGCCCACCAGAGTCGTCTATTACAACGCCCGGGACCTTAACCTGGTCACGGACCCACAATAGGTTTGCAGGGGATCAGGTTGTTTGGGTAGCGGGTTAATGGGATACGAGACATTGGGACTGGACTGTTGCAGGAAGAGGCTGCAACGGAGCAGGTTGAGCCTCCGTTACTACTGAAACCGGTAGCGTTCCACCGTTGACATGATGAATTCGCAAAGTTTCTAGTAACGTTTAAAGGGAACCTGTCATCAGAAATTTAGCTATAAACCTAAAAGTTCCCCCCTCTGCAGCTCCTGGGCTGCATTCTAGGAAGCTTCCTATAGTTTTTGTGGCCCGTTTTATTCCAAAATAAATACTTTACAAACTTGTACCTTTTCGTATGCAAATTTCTTAAATCTTCCATGGGGGCGGGCTGCCTGATGTACGTTGCTGTCCTCCTGCCGATTTACGCCACCCCCAAACGCTGAATTTCAAACCTCAGGACGCCGCCCCTGGGCGCCCGTGGTCCCGCACATGCGCTGTGCTACTGTAGCGGTGCCATGCACTGCGTGCACGTGTGACCGCTGGTGACGCTTTTGCGCGGGCACCGACTGCTCCGTCCGCTCCTCCCATCTATTTCCTGCTGCTGAGCAGGATGGGAAGGAGGTGACGTCCGGTCATCTGGCCAGCGAGCATTTGCGCAGAATGCTGGAGGAAGAGGGGAAAGTGCGGTCACGAGGTTATGGGCGGCACTTGCTGATGACACTCACAGCGCCGCCCATAACCTCGTGCCCACGCAAAGTGTCACTAGCGGTCACACGTGCACACAGTGCACGGCACCGCTACAGTAGCACAGCGCATGCGCGGGACCACGGGCGCCCAGGGGCAGCGTCCTGAGGTTTGAAATTCAGCGTTCGGGGGCGGCGTAAATCGGCAGGAGGACAGCAACGTACATCAGGCAGCCCGCCCCCATGGAAGATTTAAGAAATTTGCATACGAAAAGGTACAAGTTTGTAAAGTATTTATTTTGGAATAAAAGGGGCGTAAATCGGCAGGAGGACAGCAACGTACATCAGGCAGCCCGCCCCCATGGAAGATTTAAGAAATTTGCATACGAAAAGGTACAAGTTTGTAAAGTATTTATTTTAGAATAAAAGGGGCCCCAAAAACTATAGGAAGCTTCCTAGAATGCAGCCCAGGAGCTGCAGAGGGGGAAACTTTTAGCTTTATAGCTAAATTTCTGATGACAGGTTCCCTTTAAGTGCCAGCCTCCCCAATGAGGGATGTATTGTGTAAATAAAAATGTCTTCTTTTCCTATTTTTGCAGTTTAAAAAAATAAATAAATAAATAAACCTCTGATGTCCTGTAGCTCGGGGACGAGCTATGTTAAACCAAGGGGGAATGTGACGCCCTGACCTATCAGGTCGTCACAGGGTATTGTGCAATCTGCCCTTGTGTGCAATATCCATCTTCTCCTTGGTTAGGGGTCCCCAACTTGTGGTGTTGCCAAAACCAGCTAATCAAAATCCTAGGAACACTCTGCACCACACCCACCAGACACACCAGTGGAAGGCCTGAGTGGAATAGGGTCGCCCACTTGGGGGGTTGGTAAGGGGAGGTCAGGAGTGTCAGGAGTAGGCCAGTGTAGTGTTGCAGGTGAAGGAGAGAGGAGGTCAGGAGCCGGACTCCTTGGAAGTAACTAGGTGGCAGACAGTGGTCTGGGCCTAGTAGGAGCTGGACCCCCGGTCGCAGGGGATCATGACAAGGGGCACGGAACTATCGAGGAGGACAGCGGGCGGCCTTGTACCATCACTGCCAGGGAGTAGCTTCAGGCAACCTGACAATTCACCCGACAAGAACAGAGCCTTCAAGATCCGCTCTCCACCCGCTCCAAAATCGGAGTACTAGCGCAACAAGGGGGATAGGACTTTCAACAAAACGGTCCAGGAAATCCCAAGCGTGAACCCTAAGAGCAAGCTCCCACAGTTAGCCACACTGGAGAGCGGGACCCGATTAGTTTTACGCTACCAGAGCCAACTAAGAAGAAAACTAAGCGCAAGGGAGAAGGTCACAGATCATCAGGCAACACCACTGGGGACGGGACCTAAACGTGCTCCCCTCGGCGGCAGAGGTGTCCAGAACTTTGGTTTACCAAGTTGTCAGTGTCAGTTTCATGAACTGAGTGAGTACGAAACTGACCCTGTCATCCCCCAACGGCACTTCTCAACTCTATCACTGAGTCCCGGGGCATCCCCCCCTACCCGTGGAGGGTCGCTACACCTGGCTGCCCCCGTCATCACCCCGGGTACTCCCCAACGGCAGCGGTGGTACTCCACCTTACCACACAGCACTGGTGGCGTCACAAACTCTAAATTTATAATCCCCTGTAAATATCCCCTTCATTTGAGTGGCGGCACGACACCCGGGTCCGGATGCCTCTCGAGCCACCGCGGATCCGGATCCGAGCAGCCCGGCTGCTGACGTGGGGGCGGCACACCTCCTCATCACTAGTTACAAGTACTGAGCACTCGAGTATTGTAGTGCCCGCTCATCACTAGTTACAAGTACTGAGCACCCGAGCATGGTAGTGCCCACTCATCACTAGTTATGTTACTGAGCACCCGAGCATGGTAGTGCCCCCTCATCACTACTTACGAGTACTGAGCCCCCGAGCATGGTAGTGCTCACTCATCACTAGTTACCAGTACTGAGCACCCGAGCATGGTAGTGCCCCCTCATCACTACTTACGAGTACTGAGCCCCCGAGCATGGTAGTGCTCACTCATCACTAGTTACGAGTACTGAGCACCCGAGCATGGTAGTGCCCACTCATCACTAGTTACCAGTACTGAGCACCCGAGCATGGTAGTGCCCACTCATCACTAGTTACGAGTACTGAGCCCCCGAGCATGGTAGTGCTCACTCATCACTAGTTACGAGTACTGAGCACCCGAGCATGGTAGTGCTCACTCATCACTAGTTACGAGTACTGAGCACCCGAGCATGGTAGAGCTCGCTCATCACTAGTTACCAGTACTGAGCACCCGAGCATGGTAGTGCCCGCTCATCACTAGTTACAAGTACTGAGCACCCGAGCATGGTAGTGCCTGCTCATCACTAGTTACCAGTACTGAGCACCCGAGCATGGTAGTGCCCGCTCATCACTAGTTACCAGTACTGAGCACCCGAGCATGGTAGTGCCCGCTCATCACTAGTTACCAGTACTGAGCACCCGAGCATGGTAGTGTCCGCTCATCACTAGTTACCAATACTGAGCACCCGAGCATGGTAGTGCCCGCTCATCACTAGTTACGAGTACTGAGCACCCGAGCATGGTAGTGCTCACTCATCACTAGTTACCAGTACTGAGCACCCGAGCATGGTAGTGCCCACTCATTACTAGTTAGCAGTACTGAGCACCCGAGCATGGTAGTGCCCGCTCATCACTAGTTACGAGTACTGAGCACCCGAGCATGGTAGTCCCCACTCATTACTAGTTAGCAGTACTGAGCACCCGAGCATGGTAGTGCTCACTCATAACTAGTTACGAGTACTGAGCACCCGAGCATGGTAGTGCCCACTCATTACTAGTTAGCAGGACTGAGCACCCGAGCATGGTAGTGCCCGCTCATCACTAGTTACCAGTACAGAGCACATGAGCATGGTAGTGCCCACTCATCACTAGTTACCAGTACAGAGCACCCGAGCATGGTAGTGCGCACTCATCACTAGTTACCAGTACAGAGCACATGAGCATGGTAGTGCCCACTCATCACTAGTTACCAGTACAGAGCACCCGAGCATGGTAGTGCCCACTCATCACTAGTTACAAGTACTGAGCACTCGAGCATGGTAGTGCCCGCTCATCACTAGTGACCAGTACTGAGCACCCGAGCATGGTAGTGCCCGCTCATCATTAGTTACCAGTACTGAGCACCCGAGCATGGTAGTGCCCTCTCATCACTAGTTACAAGTACTGAGCACCCGAGCATGGTAGTGCCCGCTCATCACTAGTTACCAGTACTGAGCACCCGAGCATGGTAGTGCCCGCTCATCATTAGTTACCAGTACTGAGCACCCGAGCATGGTAGTGCCCTCTCATCACTAGTTATGTTACTGAGCACTCGAGCATGGTAGTGCCCGCTCATCACTAGTTACAAGTACTGAGCACCCGATCATGGTAGTGCCCTCTCATCACTAGTTACAAGTACTGAGCACCCGAGCATGGTAGTGCTCACTCATCACTAGTTACCAGTACTGAGCACCCGAGCATGGTAGTGCCCACTCATTACTAGTTAGCAGTACTGAGCACCCGAGCATGGTAGTGCCCGCTCATCACTAGTTACCAGTACTGAGCACCCGAGCATGGTAGTGCCCACTCATTACTAGTTAGCAGTACTGAGCACCCGAGCATGGTAGTGCCCGCTCATCACTAGTTACGAGTACTGAGCACCCGAGCATGGTAGTGCCCACTCATTACTAGTTAGCAGTACTGAGCACCCGAGCATGGTAGTGCTCACTCATCACTAGTTACGAGTACTGAGCACCCGAGCATGGTAGTGCCCACTCATTACTAGTTAGCAGTACTGAGCACCCGAGCATGGTAGTGCCCGCTCATCACTAGTTACCAGTACAGAGCACATGAGCATGGTAGTGCCCACTCATCACTAGTTACGAGTACTGAGCACTCGAGCATGGTAGTGCCCTCTCATCACTAGTTACAAGTACTGAGCACCCGAGCATGGTAGTGCCCGCTCATCACTAGTTACGAGTACTGAGCACCCGAGCATGGTAGTGCCCGCTCATCACTAGTTACGAGTACTGATCACCCGAGCATGGTAGTGCCCGCTCATCACTAGTTACCAGTAC
This sequence comes from Anomaloglossus baeobatrachus, assembly GCF_048569485.1. Taxonomy (NCBI): domain Eukaryota; kingdom Metazoa; phylum Chordata; class Amphibia; order Anura; family Aromobatidae; genus Anomaloglossus; species Anomaloglossus baeobatrachus. The sequence continues at coordinate 177,765,781 of NC_134363.1, read as the reverse complement.
TGAGCACCTGAGCATGGTAGTGCCCGCTCATCACTAGTTACGAGTACTGAGCACCCGAGCATGGTAGTGCCCACTCATTACTAGTTAGCAGTACTGAGCACCCGAGCATGGTAGTGCCCGCTCATCACTAGTTACGAGTACTGAGCACTCGAGCATGGTAGTGCCCACTCATTACTAGTTACCAGTACAGAGCACATGAGCATGGTAGTGCCCACTCATCACTAGTTACGAGTACTGAGCACTCGAGCATGGTAGTGCCCGCTCATCACTAGTTACCAGTACTGAGCACCTGAGCATGGTAGTGCCCTCTCATCACTAGTTACAAGTACTGAGCACCCGAGCATGGTAGTGCCCGCTCATCACTAGTTGCAAGTACAGAGCACCTGAGCATGGTAGTGCCCACTCATCACTAGTTACCAGTACTGATAACCCAAGCATGGTAGTGCCCGCTCATCACTAGTTATGAGTACTGAGCACCTGAGCATGGTAGTGCCCGCTCATCACTAGTTACCAGTACTGAGCACCCGAGCATGGTAGTGCCCGCTCATCACTAGTTACCAGTACTGAGCACCCGAGCATGGTAGTGCCCGCTCATCACTAGTTACGAGTACCGAGCACCCGAGCATGATAGTGCCTGCTCATCACTAGTTACGAGTACCGAGCACCTGAGCATGGTAGTGCCCACTCATCACTAGTTACGAGTACCGAGCACCTGACCATGGTAGCGCCCGCTCAACACTAGTTACGAGTACTGAGCACCCGAGCATGGTAGTGCCCGCTCATCACTAGTTACGAGTACTGAGCACCCGAGCATGGTAGTGGCCGCTCATCACTAGTTACGAGTACTGAGCATCCGAGCATGGTAGTGCCCGCTCATCACTAGTTACGAGTACTGAGCACCCGAGCATGGTAGTGCCTGCTCATCCCTAGTTACGAGTGCTTAGCAACCGAGCATGGTAGTGCCCACTTATCACTAGTTATGAGTACTGAGCACCCGAGCATGGTAGTGCCCGCTCATCACTAGTTACCAGTACTGAGCACCCGAGCATGGTAGTGCCCGCTCATCACTAGTTACTAGTACTGAGCACCCGAGCATGGTAGTGCCCGCTCATCACTAGTTACCAGTACTGAGCACCCGAGCATGGTAGTGCCCGCTCATCACTAGTTACGAGTACCGAGCACCCGAGCATGGTAGTGCCCGCCCATCACTAATTACGAGTACTGAGCACAGAGCATGGTAGTGCTCGCTCATCACTAGTTACGAGTACTGAGCATGGTAGTGTCCGCTCATCACTAGTTACCAGTACAGAGCACCCGAGCATGGTAGTGCCCGCTCATCACTAGTTACCAGTACTGAGCACCCGAGCATGGTAGTGCCCGCTCATCACTAGTTACCAGTACTGAGCACCTGAGCATGGGAGTGCCCGCTCATCACTAGTTACCAGTACTGAGCACCTGAGCATGGTAGTGCCCGCTCATCACTAGTTACCAGTACAGAGCACCCGAGCATGGTAGAGCCCGCTCATCACTAGTTACAAGTACAGAGCACCAGAGCATGGTAGTGCCCGCTCATCACTAGTTACCAGTACTGAGCACCCGAGCATGGTAGTGCCCGCTCATCACTAGTTACCAGTACTGAGCACCCGAGCATGGTAGTGCCCGCTCATCACTAGTTACCAGTACTGAGCACCCGAGCATGGTAGTGCCCGCTCATCACTAGTTACCAGTACTGAGCACCCGAGCATGGTAGTGCCCGCTCATCACTAGTTACTAGTACTGAGCACCTGAGCATGGTAGTGCCCACTCATCACTAGTTACCATTACAGAGCACCCGAGCATGGTAGTGCCCGCTCATCACTAGTTACCAGTACTGAGCACCCGAGCATGGTAGTGCCTGCTTATCACTAGTTACCAGTACTGAGCACCCGAGCATGGTAGTGCCTGCTCATCACTAGTTACCAGTACTGAGCACCCGAGCATGGTAGTGCCCGCTCATCACTAGTTACTAGTACTGAGCACCTGAGCATGGTAGTGCCCGCTCATCACTAGTTACCAGTACTGAGCACCTGAGCATGGTAGTGCCCACTCATCACTAGTTACCAGTACAGAGCACCCGAGCATGGTAGTGCCCGCTCATCACTAGTTATCAGTACTGAGCACCTGAGCATGGTAGTGCCTGCTCATCACTAGTTACCAGTACTGAGCACCTGAGCATGGTAGTGTCCGCTCATCACTAGTTACCAGTACTGAGCACCTGAGCATGGTAGTGCCCGCTCATCACTAGTTACCAGTACTGAGCACCTGAGCATGGTAGTGTCCGCTCATCACTAGTTACCAGTACTGAGCACCCGAGCATGGTAGTGCCCGCTCATCACTAGGTACTAGTACTGAGCACCTGAGCATGGTAGTGCCCGCTCATCACTAGTTACCAGTACTGAGCACCTGAGCATGGTAGTGCCCACTCATCACTAGTTACCAGTACAGAGCACCCGAGCATGGTAGTGCCCGCTCATCACTAGTTACCAGTACTGAGCACCCGAGCATGGTAGTGCCCACTCATCACTTGTTACCAGTACTGAGCACCCGAGCATGGTAGTGCCCGCTTGTTAAAAAATATACTCTTAAATATATTTTTCTTCAAATACGTAAAGCCGCACGAAAGAAAGAACTTCCAAAAATGTAAAGAAAATAAATGTATTTTATCTATTTAAAAATGGTTGCCAGAGTTCAGTTACAGAAAGGAAAAATAATATACTTTGATGGCTTACGCAAAGAGTTCATTTAGTCCATAATGATCAATGGGAAGTCTTTACCCATCTTTCTTTGGTTCCTGAATGGCAAGGCAGGGGATGTCATCTCTTAGCGTGTCTTCATCTTTGCAGCCTCGAGTCTTCTCACAGCAGGCAATGTGGAGGAGCGAGCAGTAGCCCCCTCCATCGTGTATTATATACCAGCTGCTCAGTCCATATAGGGTGTTTAATGGAACACAGTTGAATATAGTTCCATATTACGTAACCTTCTGGAAACTTCGGAAAGCTTCGGGAAGGATTTAAATATATCCTTCATGCTCAGCACTCAAGTATATTCAATATGGGCATTTTAATATTTATCCCTTATAAACTTTATTAATAACCTATGCCCTCCAACATAAACAGAACTATGAACGTATATGTCTTACTATGAAATATTTGATAACTAGATGTATTAATTTTAATGTTTTTACAAACCCCCCTTGAAGCGGGTGGAGTAACCCCGAAATTAATTAATACATCATTAAAATAACAAATCTTCTTTCCTTATTTGGCAATAACGGATTAATATCAATAATAATGATGAAGAATAATTAATTTGCATTATTCATGTAAGTTCAATAATATAATAATGTGGATTCATGTTATGACAGGCTGTGACTGATTAATCATATAAAAGTGTATAAAACTATACTTCGCTAGACCTAAAAAGAAATGCAAAAACCAAATCCGGTCACCATATGATGTCCTCTGAGTTGATGTCTTCTTATCTCCGATGTAATCCGGCATAAACACAGTCTCTTAGAAATAAATCCTTTGATAAAAATGAATGGTTACCAATTTAATACAGTCCCGTATTGCGTTTATCATCGTTAGATCAAAGTCCATAAACTTTATTCTTTATTACAAAGTCCATAGCCAATGTTGATAAACCACAGTTCATGAATGTAGAAGAATAGCAGAAGTCTTTGATGTCTGTGCAGTGTAATTTACATTAGTCACCTTTATCCTCCATGCTGCCTGTTGTCAAATCCTTTTGGACAGATGTTAAGACGTTCTTTGTCAGCACGACAGGGGTTAACTTTAACACGTCATTGCTCTTCTTAGTAACTTTAGGGAGGTCTTAATGCACAGACCATGTGTCATTGTCCATCCTTGAACCAAAAGAGCACTATGTTTCTGAGATGCAAGCACAGTGAGTGTATTTTGTATGTTACACAGTCTTATTTGAGACGTTACCTTTTGGACCTTTTTGCAGAATCCCTTTTAACTTTAGAAAAAAAATATAAAGTCGTTTTATCTTTTGTAATCTTGATTGACTTCATTCCCTAATCTAAATACCAAATATGGCAATAACTATCACTAATAAATGTCACAGCGTATCATAACTTCTAATACTATAATACCATGTCATTATTATTATCGTAGAAGTATTAATATAATTGATACTTAGAATGATAAAATACTGTATAATGGTATAGACGATAGTATTCTCTTGTAATGACCTTTTTTATCATTGGTGTATTACCCTTCCAAACCCATAGGTGGCAATGTGTTGAATGTAACCAAAATATAATATAAAGTATGAAATAATATAATGTGTACCTATAACATGTATCATATTATAAATATGAAAGGCAACAATGTGGCTTTTAGTTAGATCATTTGTAAATTATAAATCAAAGCAAATAACCTTTTAGAAAAGACTGGATGATACCATCAAAACACAATAATACCCATTATAAATTATTATTGATTAAAAATATAATATATATTATTTATAAATATAGGAAGGTAAACCTAGATGTACCTCGATCTTCCATCTTTATTACTCTAATTTAATTTATTTGATTTGTCTATTATTTATTAAATAACCTACTATAAGGAAATGTGTAACTATAAGTAATATTTCATCCTTATTGTGTTAACATATTAATATAAAAATAATGTATTACTAGGAAATAAACAATTGTATATATTGATGAAGGAAGTATCTTTTCTTCCAAAAAATGGAACTTTTCCCTTTTAATATGATTCATATTTAATAAAGTAATATTCTTATATTAGATATTACTGAACTAAATATTGAAGTGTTTTCTCAATTGAGATATTTAAAATCTGAAGAAAAAATAAAAATTGTAAAATTAAGATTTTAATTAAAAATGTGAATATTAAATAATAATTAATATAAAAATAGGAATAAAAGAAAAAATGAAAATTGGAATAAAAATAACCTTGCAAATAATACACTTCTCTTAGTATATAAATGCATTATGATATACTTCAAATATATTTTTTTTTTATTCCCAATTCTTCCTTTGTACTTGAAATATTAATTATTAAAGTATCCTGTAAACACATATATTTATCAAATATAAATGTGTGATTGAGACCAAACCTCCCCCTTTCAATATCATGAAATATGATATTATAAAAATTACTATATTTAGATTAAATTAAATTAAAATTTGTGTGGTATATCTTCAAGACCATATTATAAATATCACTTCCATATTTGAAAAGAAAAATGATTTTCAATCTATGTACCAATAAAAGAAGTGACTAACACAAAAGATATATAAAAAAAAAATCAAAACGTTATAACCTTATTCTAGAATGTAACTCTTCAGAATAAACCCTTAATAAAAAAAAAATCCTAATATCTCTATACTAAAGAAATATGTCTAAGAATAACCTCGAAGTTAAAACAAAAATTCCCCTTTTTTTTTTCTCTCTCTCTCTGGATCCAAGTACTCTGACTTTAGCAGCTGCTCAAACAATCAATCATTCATAGACACATCTATACACACAAGACTGTCATGGTTCTTTAACATATACTTTCACATAAAAACATTGACGGACACAAATCCCTGTTTTCCCAATTATTCTATGCGCATTTCAAAGATTATGTTACTAATTTGAAGTACTTCTCGAAAAAAACAAATTCCAATGTATTACCTACTGTACATATGACCATGAAACAAACATTTATTATTAGCTTTATTACCAAGTCACATGCTCTGATACGTGCAAAGAACACCATTCCAAAACAGCAAGCAGTTTTACTACTCCAAAGCTCAGATTACATTTCTAATAACTCTATAGAAGATATATATATTCATAAAAGAAACGTTCAAGTATACTTCTCTGACCATTGGTACCTGAGAAAATAATAATTATTATCAATCATGCTTTCGCGAATTAACCTTACACAAGAAAATATATGTTACCTGATTGAGGACAAGAACATATGTAAAAAAAAAAAATAAAAAGTTAATACTCCATCAATTTGCTTTACTGATAAATTCTGAGGGAAATAAAAGAATAAAATTATTATCATATTTATGATAAAAATGAAACACTTAAAATCCGTTACTTTCTCTTATTATTTTATTTTAAATATTATTATTCATATACAGAGATCAAATTATTAATTTATAACGTTAAACTATCATTTTACTAAATGAAAATATGACCTTGATTTACTATCACTACCTTTTAATATATATATATATATATATATATATATATACATATATATATATATATATATGTATTGATTCACTGTATATGAATAAACATATTTCTCAAACAATAAAATTAATTTACCCAGAAATCCACTTCATTTAACTGAAGACCATACCTAATTTTTTCTTCAAAGATTCGATTTATTAGATTCCCTTTGAACTTATAGGAATCTCGGAACTTATGTAATTCAAGGTTTTCTCTTATATGAGAAAGAACGTCTCTCTCTGAAAGACCACCCAGCTGCCACTGGCTATGAAATTCTAACCCAGGGAGAGAATCTGCACCAGACACCTGTTTCTGTCTTTCAAAGCTATTACTCATCATTTGTCCGGGATTTTCAATCCCAGTGACCGATCCCGTCACTGGTGACAAGGGTTTTTCCTGTGGAAAAAGACTTTTAGATGACAAAAATTGGGGTGGATTGTATGGTTTATAACACGTATGCATCTTCCTCCGAACTTCATATACCCTGTCACAGAAATATCTGGATCTGGGAGACACTGTTGGTTTTTCACAAAAACTCTCCCTTTTTTGTATTGGTTTTTCAGAATTAATTAATTTCTGTTTTGATTGACTTTGGCGATTTCTAACAAAATCGATAAATGTCGTACATTCGAATAGGGACTTTTTATTTAATGCCACTGCACAGGCGGCATTGTCAAGGAAATTAAATTTCTTGATGAATAAACGTATCATTCCATCCAATCCGACATTTGGAATAACCGCCCTATACAAACGTTCAAAAACGGACATAAATGAGAACGTACTCTCATTCTGTTCAATTTGTAATTCTTTCAACATCTCATAGTTTGGATCAGATTCATTCCTTGCACAGAAGATGAGATTTTTCAGCCTTATGATATCGTTATCATTTGAACAATCAAATGTCTCATTGTCAGAAGACTATTTTAATGCCAATTGTCTAAAGAAATGCTGAGGTAACCACATACGGAATAACTGATTCGTCTCACTATTGGTTAAATTTAACTTCTCGATGGAACTTTCAAATATCTTTGAATTTCTGCAAACATGTATTTTAGGATTATATGCGGGAATTAATTTGCATATGTCCAATAAATTTTTTCTAAGTGTAATCCCTAACTTAGCCTGTTCTATTTTTAGAAACTGATCGTCGCCATTTTCTCTCTCCACATGTCCTTTCTGCACGTGTCCCACTCTGGCTCCTCCCCCTTCTGGCTTCTCTACGTCATTTCCTGCTTCTTTCCCAGTGTCCTGAAAATGACCTTGATCACGTAGCACATGTCTGCCGCCATTATCAAGATTCTGATTTGCAAAATTACAGCCAACATTACAGTCAGAATTCACAATATCACTGACTGACATTCCAGGTTCTAAGCAGTCTTTGGATTTCTCTGTCACTGACTTTCCTGACCATTCAGGTTGTCTATTTCCACCATTTTTACACTTTTCTACGATTAACTTGTGAAAATCATAGACTAAATGACAGACATTTCTGATTTTCTGTTTCTCTCTATTAAAAGACCTTGCACATTCTATACGTGAATTCTCAAGTTCACACTCCCCATAAAAGCGTAACCAAAGCTCCTCTACATTAGAAATATCTGAATAAGTGAACTGAAGTTTACTCTGCTTAACATATGAAGAGATAAAATCCATTTTCTTACCTGAAATGATCAGATGATCTGATGGATGATCCTCTAAGACTTGATTCACCTTAACTCAGCAGGTCCAATACTTCTTATGGACTGACTTTATCTTTCTTACTCAAAAATACGTCAAAAGTTAACTTCTGTGGCTTTGTAAAAACTTTAAAGTTCATTCAAAAAACTTTCATGCAACTTGACTTATACGTATTTCCTAGGTTCTGCGTGATTTTTATAAATTGTCGATTCCTGATCCTTTGCAGGAGATACTTGAGATACCCCCCTTATGCAAAGTGAAGGAACAACAAAAAATGCAAAAAAAATGACGAATGGGTGGCTCACCAAAATGTTAAAAAATATACTCTTAAATATATTTTTCTTCAAATACGTAAAGCCGCACGAAAGAAAGAACTTCCAAAAATGTAAAGAAAATAAATGTATTTTATCTATTTAAAAATGGTTGCCAGAGTTCAGTTACAGAAAGGAAAAATAATATACTTTGATGGCTTACGCAAAGAGTTCATTTAGTCCATAATGATCAATGGGAAGTCTTTACCCATCTTTCTTTGGTTCCTGAATGGCAAGGCAGGGGATGTCATCTCTTAGCGTGTCTTCATCTTTGCAGCCTCGAGTCTTCTCACAGCAGGCAATGTGGAGGAGCCCCCCGTAGCCCCCTCCATCGTGTATTATATACCAGCTGCTCAGTCCATATAGGGTGTTTAATGGAACACAGTTGAATATAGTTCCATATTACGTAACCTTCTGGAAACTTCGGTAAGCTTCGGGAAGGATTTAAATATATCCTTCATGCTCAGCACTCAAGTATATTCAATATGGGCATTTTAATATTTATCCCTTATAAACTTTATTAATAACCTATGCCCTCCAACATAAACAGAACTATGAACGTATATGTCTTACTATGAAATATTTGATAACTAGATGTATTAATTTTAATGTTTTTACACCGCTCATCACTAGTTACCAGTACTGAGCACCTGAGCATGGTAGTGTCCGCTCATCACTAGTTACCAGTACTGAGCACCCGAGCATGGTAGTGCCCGCTCATCACTAGTTACCAGTACAGAGCACCCGAGCATGGTAGTGCTCACTCATCACTAGTTACCAGTACAGAGCACCCGTGTAGTAAAGATCTGAGCAAGTTTGGCAAAAGCGTCTTTGAGTCAGAGAATCATTACAGTGGTGATGGCCGCCCCTTCTCCCCGGGCGGCAGCGTTTATCACATGGGGATTTTGCATTTGGTTAGCACAGGATATAGACTGCGGTCAGATTTGTTTGTGGTTTTTACAAAAGTGAAATCTGACGTAGAGCAGACGACGCCTCACATTCTGTTATTGTATTTTACGTTTTTATTAGATGACTCAATTTGTAAAAACTGCAGGTAAGTGCGAAGTAATACATTATTTTAGTAAAGTTCTCTTTCTTTACTTAAATGCATGTATTTAAAGATAAAAATTATTATTGTTTGTGGGAGCCATTAAAATGATTGTGCTTTTTGGCTTTTACAGGCCCTTTGTCTCCCAGAACATTCATACTCAATGTGCTCTGAGGTCATAAATCAGCTGAGTTACAAATTCTCCCAAAGAAACAAGCTCACTGACAGATTCTTAGTTAACTCATTCTGCTGCCGGGAATAGACAGTGGAGCACAGAGGCTAAAGAAGGCAAGGGGGGAAAATGTTCAATGAGACCCAAAAATTATTTTTAGCTCCAAATACATGCATTTTAAGTGCACCAATCAGCAGGAATTTCCTATATAACCTAAAGCCAGTGCTATACCTCGGATGTATAGGTTTTGAAACACAAGCAAGTAAAGTTTGTAAAATAAGCAGCTTTTGGAATGATAGCAGCTGCCGATCAGCTGATAGCTAGGGTGGGTATTCATAGTGATTCCTGCCCCCCTGCCTGTCCATCCTCCCCCTGTTGTTTATGCTACTTCTTTTATAGAATCGTTTTACTAAGTGACTAGAAGGACCTGTGCTGATGTCATACCCATGTGACCAGAAGGGGTGGGGCCTCAGCCAACAGAAAAATAATATTGCTTCCTGGTTTCAGCTATGTTGGCTGAAGGCCTGCCCCTTCTGGTCACATGGGTATAACATCAGCACAGGCCCTTCTAGCCACTTACTAAAACGATTCTATAATAGAATTAACATTAATAAAAGGGTAAGGACGGACAGGCAGGGAGTGGGAATCACTATGAATACCCACCCCAGCTATCAGCTGATTGGCAGCTTCTGTTATTCAAAAAGATGCTCACTTTAAAAATTTTACTTGCTTGTGTTTCAAAACCGATATATCCGAGCTGACAACTAAAGGTATGTATAAAATCATGAGTTTTCACATTCCCCCATGTCCATTTTGTTTCGGTGGGATTTTGTTACTGTGTTTCCAGTCCACCTCAAGGGTGGGGGAGAGGGGAAGTAAGATCAGGGCTCGGACAGGAGTTAGGGTTACGCTGGGGGCTCAGACCTGGCTACCATCAAACCTACTTCCGAGATAAGGGACAATGCAGGGTTTAGAGTCTGAGAGCCAGCCTAGGAGCCCCTGTTCCGTCATTACATACCCTGTGACACCAGCTTGGGCATTGAAACGAGTGATCAGCTGGACCCCTCCACCCATTGCTCTGTGCCGAAATATTCTCCAGGGTACAGGAGCAGAGCCGCAACGGCAGGGACTGGAGCGATCGGCACAGTAACGAGGCGCTGGAACTAAAAACAATCTATTAGTAGCGACATCACTTACTACTTTCTGAACATTTAGGCGCCATTGTGAGGATGGGATTACAACTGATTCATTGATAAACTTTTTTTTTTTTTTAAATCCAAGGACAGAACAAAATAATCTTCGATGTCACAGAGTTTCCTTAGGGGCATTCCTTCCTCCACCCGCCCGGAGCCATCGTCAGATCGGGAACTTTCCATTGCATGGAACTAAAACAATATAGTAATGAGGAAACCGATGAAACCATGGGAGTTATGCTGAAACACAAGCCGAAAAAAGCCTGAAATATGGAGCAGAAAATACAGATCTGGCCAAAAGGGGTACTTTTTTTTATATTTTTATTTTTTTAGCTGTAATTCCCCTGTGCATTGATGATTCCCGGATTCCGCACATGTCCCTTCTGTCTGTGTCTGCCAGTGCTATATTATATAAGTCTACCTTTAACTTATGAATGAGTCACGGCTCCACAGCTCAGCCAGAGCTCCGCAGCTCCGCACCGTCCCAGCTACAGGATCGGGGCTTTTCTCCCTTGAGAAGCAGTTTGCAGAGTGTTATATTGTGCAGAGTATCCGCACGTATTGCACAATCGGAAAAATCCCCTAAGTCACAAATGTTAAAACTACAAAAGAAGAATAAATCCCTCCTGCTTGATCTGGCACCATCCATTGTAATGAGAGGTTATGCGGTGGGAAGTGGTTGTCATATACACTGTGTATCACCAAAGTGAGTACACCCCTCACAGTTTTGTAAATATTTTATTATATCTTTTCATGGGACAACACTGAAGATCTGACACTTTCATGCAATGTACAGTAGTTTGTGTATATCTAAAATATAAAGCTGAGTGTATGTATATATGTGTGCATGTACAGTAGGTGTGTATATCCGCTAAAGGAATCTGCACCGTCGCATTTACAATCACAAAATTTTGTACAGACACTCCATTTGACTCAGGGAACGTCATAGACTATGTTTTGAGGGGAAATTTTAACCTTGCGCTTTACAGTTATTTGTCAAAAAACCTGCCTCCATTAAAGTCATTGGAGCTGGGAGCTGCAGTGCAGCCAGAACTTCAGAAGAATGTTGGCATGCCACAATGCAATCAGTGAAAGAGACAGATGGAGACAGATAGAGACAGATAGAGACAGGGAAAGAGACAGACAGGGAAAGAGACAAACAGGGAAAGAGACAGACAGGGAAAGAGAAAGACAGGGGAAGAGACAGACAAGAAAAGAGAAAGACAGGGGAAGAGACAGACAGGGAAAGAGACAGACAGGGAAAGAGACAGAAAGGGAAAGAGACAGAGACTGACAAGGGAAGAGACAGACAGAGACAGACAGTCAAAGAGACAGGGAGACACAGACAGACAAGGAAAGAGACAGACAAGGAAAAAGACAGACAGGGAAAGATACAGACAGGGAAAGAGACAGACAGAGAAAGAGACAGACAGACAAAGAGACAGACACAGATAGACGCAGACAAAGAGACAGACACAGACAAAGAGACAGACAGGGAAAGAGACAGACAGACAGGGAAAGAGATTGAGAGACACAGACAGAGAGAGACAGAAAGAGACAGACAGACAGGGAAAGAGACAAAGACAAACAGGTAAAGAGACAGAGAGACAGAGAAAGAGACAGACAGACAGATAGACACAGACAAAGAGACAGACTGGGAAAGAGACAGACAGACACGGAAAGAGACAGACAAAGAGATAGAGACACAGACAGACAGAGACTGGGAGAGAGACAGAGAGACAGTTAAGGCCTAAGCCACACGGCGAGAAAATCGGTGCGAGTGGAGTGCGATAAAACATTGCATTCCCCTCGGACCAATTCTAGCCTGTGTGTCAGCACACATGAGCAATTATTTTCTCAGCCCTAATCGGACCGAGAAAACAATCACAGCATGCGGCGATTGCAATGCGAGACTCTTTCTCTCGCACCCATACAAGTGAATGGGGCGAGAGAAAACAAATCGCACTGCACTCGCGGTACACCGGTGTACCACGTGTGCAGAGCGAGAATTGCAATAGCCGGCTACGGAGGAGAGAGGGAGAGAAATCCCTCCCGTCCTCCGTGCCAGCCCACCCCTCCGCATCGCCGGCCCGCCCCCTGCAGCTGAGGTCCGCTCGCAGGGTCGGACCTCAGATGCAGGGACACTCACATGACACACAGCTCCTGCTGTGCTGCCAGCGCGAGCCGAGTCTCATACGAGCATCGCAGTAGTGCCCCGTGTGGCCCCAGCCTCACAAAACCGGGCAACGCCGGGTACTACAGCTAGTAAACATATATAAATCTGCTGGAGATGTCCTCTACCTATATCTGCTCTGCAGGTCGTGTATAAACATGACAGATCTGCTGGAGATGTCCTGTACCTTTATGTGCCCTATAGGTCCTTTATAAACATGGCGGATCTGCTTAGATGTCTCCTACCTAGATCTGCTCTGTAGGTTGTATATAAACATGGCAGATCTGCTGGAGACATTCCCTATCAATATCTGCTCTGTATGTCCAGTATAAACATGGCGGATCTGCTGGAGACATTCCCTATCAATATCTGCTCTGTATGTCCAGTATAAACATGGCGGATCTGCTGGAGATGTCCCTTACCGTTCCAGTGGACTCCATGGGTGGCCAAGCATCTGAATGGAAGCCTATGGGTCCCGAGTGTGAAAGTTATATGTCAATCGTACATAGAAATCATGGAGCCACATAGCAGAGATTATATTTAAAAAAATAAATAATATTTGGTGGGGTCACAGCAGAGCAGATCTCACAACTTTGTAAAGTAATTTTCCTCATATTGACACCTCTAGATTCCCCTGTAATTGCAGCCATAAAGTGTGATAGCAACAAAAGTGCCCCCCAAATACTGTATGATACTCCCACAATGAATTCCTCCACAGTACCCTCAGCACACAAAGTATGATGACCTTACTGTAACGACCCTCAATTATCCTGGCAAAGTATGGTGACCCCAACACAGTATGATCCTCAACTATGACCCCCACACAGCCCTCAATGCAATATAATGGGCCTACATACAGTATAATGGCCCCCAGTCCTCTTGCACTGTAGTATAATGCACCCCATAGTCCTCCATATAGTAAAATACACCTACCATAGTCCTCCATATAGTATAATGCACACTCCATAGTCCTCATTATAGTGTAACACACACCACATAGTACTTCATATAGTATAAAACACCCACCATAGTTCTCCATATAGTATAATGTACACCCCATAGTTCTCCATATAGTATAATGCTCACCCAATAGTCCTCGATATAGTATAATACACTCACCATACTCCTCAATATAGTATAATGCATGCCACATAGTCCTCTATATAGTATAACGCACACCACATAGTCCTCCATATATTATAATGCACACCACATAGTCCTCCATATAGTATAATTCACCCTCTATAGTGGTCCATATAATATAATGCACGCCACATAGTCCTCCATATAGTATAATGAACACCCCATAGTCCTCCATATAGTATAATGCATCCCCATAGTCCTCCATAAAGTATAATGCACCCCACAGTCCTCCATATAGTATAATGCTCACCTCATAGTCCTCCATATAGTATAATGCACCCACATAGTCCTCTATATAGTATAATGCATACCCCATAATCCTCCATGTAGTTTAATGGACCCCCTATAGACCTCCATTTAGTATAATGCACACCACATAATCCTCCATTTAGTATAATGCACACCCCATAATCCTCTGTTTAGTATAATTGACACCCTCATAGTCCTCCATATAGTATAATGCAACCACATAGTCCTCTATATATTTTAATGATAACCCCATAATCCTCCATATAGTATAATGCACACCCCATAGTCCTCCATATAGTATAATGCACACACCATAGTCCTCCATATAGTATAATGCACACACCATAATCCTCCATATAGTATAATGCACACACCATAGTCCTCCATAAAGTATAATGTACACCACATAGTCCTCCATATAGTATAATGCACACCCCATAATCCTCCATATAGTATAATGCACACACCATAATCCTCCATATAGTATAATGCACACCCCATAATCCTCCATATAGTATAATGCACACACCATAGTCCTCCATAAAGTATAATGTACACCACATAGTCCTCCATATAGTATAATGCACACTCCATAGTCCTCCATATAGTATAATGCACACTCTATAGTCCTCCATATAGTATAATGCACACGCCATAGTCCTCTATATAGTATAATGCACACTCTATAGTCCTCCATATAGTATAATGCACACGCCATAGTCCTCTATATAGTATAATGCACACTCTATAGTCCTCCATATAGTATAATGCACACCCCATAGTCCGCCATATAGTATAATGCACCCACATAGTCCTCCATATAGCATAATGCTCACCTCATAGTCCTCCATATAGTATAATGCACACCCCATAGTCCTCCATATACGCAGTTCTACTTTTGCCTTGGGCATTTTGCCTATAGTTAATTGAAATCAACCTCTAGGAGTTAAAAACCTCTTTTGTCTCTCCACCTTCCCGGGACACGTGGGGTTCTGTCCCCTCCAGCACTCCTTCTCCTTGTCCTATATTACCTTGCACATGTTTGTCATACCCTAAAGCATATTACTTTAATAAATATTCTAAATAATCATAATGATTGCTTGTTTGGGTATCCTTTTGCATATAGCAAATTTAAAGACTCTTTTTTTGCCCTTTGATACTATGATTAGTGAGTTGTTGCTAATACAGCTATGCGATCTGCCTATGGTCCTTGTTTGTTTCAATAGTCCTATAGTATAATGCAACTCCCATAGTCCTCCATTTAGTTCAATGCATGCCTCATAGTCCTCCATATAGTATAATGCACACCACATAGCAGGGCCGGACTGGGACTAAAATTCAGCCCTGGCATTTGGGGGTACACAGGCCCACTTTTTGCATGGTGAATGTGTAATATCTTTGTGCACTTGTAGATTATGTAATGCAACCATATAACATGCGGTCACGGCTGCATCCCGTATTACAGCTCAGGCCTATTTATTGCTCTTAGTAGCAGGACCTGGTGAAGCCGCTATTTTCCCTACAGAGCTGGGTCTCGCAGATAATGAAGAGGATAATGCTGCGTCGTCATCATATAGCTGATGGGCAGGGATACAAAATCCCATCTTCCTGAACTAATACTGATGCCCTATTCTACAGATAGGTGATCAGAGAAGCCCCATATTGCCCCTTTATTATTATTATTATTATTTATTTATATATTACCCCCAAACTGCTCTTTTGTAATCCCCCCCACACAAACACAATACAATACACCCCCATTACCCCTACACACACACACACACACACACACAATACAATGCACCCTCTAGTATCCTTCCCCCCCACACACACACACACACAAAATACAATGCACCCTCCATTACCATTCCCACACACACACACAATACAATGCACCCTCCATTACCCCTATACACACACACAATACAATGCATCCTCCATTACCCCTCCCCCCACGCACAATACAATGCACCCCTATTACCCCTACACAGACAGACACACACACACACTACAATGCACCCCCCCATTACCCCTCCCCCCACACACAATACAATACACCCCCATTACCCCTCCCCCACACATATAATACAATGCACCCCCCATTACCCCTCCCCCCACACAATACAATGCACCCCCATTACTCCTACACACACACACAAAATACAATGCACCCTCCAGTATCCTTCCCCCCACACACACACATACACACCCTCCATTACCCCTATACACCCACACACAATACAATGCATCCTCCATTACCCCTCCCCCCACGCACAATACAATGCACATATACACATACATACACAATATAATGCACCCCCATTAGCCTCACACACACACACACACTACAATACACCCTCCATCACCCCTCCCCCACACACAATACAATGCACCCTCCATTACCCTCTCCCCAGACATAATACAATGCACCCTCCATCACCCCTCCCCCACACACAATACAATGCACCCTCCATTACCCTCTCCCCAGACATAATACAATGCACCCCCCATCACCTCCTACACACACAAATTACACTACCCCATCACTACACCCTCCTGCCCCCCCCTTGGAATACAGTACTCCCTTTCTGCCTGTCATAAAGCTGTGTTCCTTCACAAATGCTCCCTGTTATGTGTCCTCAGCCCCTCCCCACTCATCCCCATTAATTAAAACTTTCTCTTTGGCTCCTCCATGGAGCGCTTACCGTTGCCTGATGTGTCCAGCCTGGCGCCCGCAGCAAGGTGCTGATCTCATCACGTTGCACGTCGCGGGGGCGGGGCCCAGTCCCGGCGCACTATTCAAATGTATTTACGTCCGAAAGACGCAAATACATTTCAATAGGAACTGCAAGGAGGAAGCTGCGGTCACCGGCACCACCACCGCCACGCTCTTCTGCACTGTGTACTCGGGCACACTATCACACAGCAGGGCCGGCGGCACAGCACAGCGCGCTGCCTCCTCGTCCTCCTGCAGCTAGTGCGCCCGTACACACAGTGCAGAGGAGCGCGGCCCACTACAGGCACCGGCCCACTACAGGGGCCGGCCCACTGGCGGCCGGCGGGTGGCGGCAGCCACAAAATAATTTTAAACAGCAGGCAGTGCGGGAGAGGCGGGGGGCGGCCCCCCCACCCCTCCACCGGCCAGCCCACCGGGAGAAATCCCGCCCCTCCCGCCTGTCAGTCCGGGCCTGCCACATAGTCCTCCATATAGTATAATGCACACCCCATAATCCTCTATATAGTATAATATACACCACATTGTCCTCCATATAGTATAATGCACACCCCATAGTCCTTCATATAGTATAATGCATGCCACATAGTCCTTCATATAGTATAATGCACACGCCATAGTCCTTCATATAGTATAATGCATGCCACATAGTCCTTCATATAGTATAATGCATGCCACATAGTCCTTTATATAGTATAATGCACACCACATAGTCCTCCATATAGTATAATATACACCACATTGTCCTTCATATAGTATAATGCACACGCCATAGTCCTCTATATAGTATAATCTACACAACACAGTTCTCCATATAGTATAATGCACACCACATAATTCTCCGTATAGTATAATGGACCCCCAATAGTCCTCGATATAGTATAATGCATGCCACATAGTCCTCCATATAGTATAATGCACCCACATAGTCATCCATATAGTATAATGGACACGCCATAGTCCTCTATATAGTATAATGCACACGCCATAGTCCTCTATATAGTATAATGCACACGCCATAGTCCTCTATATAGTATAATGCACACCCTATAGTCTTCCATATAGTATAATGCACACCCTATAGTCTTCCATATAGTATAATGCACACCCTATAGTCTTCCATATAGTATAATGCACACGCCATAGTCCTCTATATAGTATAATGCACTTCCTATAGTCCTCCATATAGTATAATACACCTCCATAGTCCTCCATATAGTATAATGCACACTCCATAGTCCTCTATATAGTATAATGCACACCTTATAGTCTTCCATACAGTATACTGCACACCACATAGTCCTCCATATAGTATAATGCAGACCCTATAGTCTTCCATATAGTATAATGCACACCCTATAGTCTTCCATACAGTATACTGCACACCCCATAGTCCTCCATATAGTATAATACACCCCCATAGTCCTCCATATAGTATAATGCACACCCTATAGTCTTCCATATAGTATACTGCACACCACATAGTCCTCCATATATCATTTTGGCCATCAGTGTACTCACTCATTATAAAAAAGGACTCACCTCTTCTCAGTCGGCCGCTGCTGTTGTGACCTCCGTGATGAATATCCTGCAGCTCTGCTCATCTCATAACTGCAGTTGCGCTGTAGTGAAGTCATCACACTCATTGCGCTGAGCTGTCAGCTATCAGACACTGTGGGAGAACGATGGAGGAGGGAGCGGAGCAGCATCTACAATGCTGATACAGTTGAACTTGCAATGACAGACAGGGGTCCCGGGGGCAGCTCTGGATGGAACCGGGCCCCCCAACTCATGGACCCCATAGTGGCCGAGTAGTCTGTGACACACAACTAATGTCAATACATCTGGCAAATGGAGGCCAGTATAGCCTGTGAATGATAGAGACTTGGTCCCTAACAATGGCAATACCTTCTGCAGAATCGGTGGAGTGCGGGGGATGCACCACATGTAGTCTGCAGAGGTGACCGGTTGGGCATCGAGTCGTAAATTCTTGAGTCCTTGAGTATGGAGATGATTTTTAGTAACGGGTAGATTGGAAAGTTGCTGATTTTTCCACAATCACTTAGCAATTAATCTAACAATTTAACAAGATAAGACCCCTTGATACATCACGAAAAACTCATGAGTCATGACTGATCCTTTAAACTGATGCCACCATCGCAGCCTCAATTTCCATATACAGTGCCTACAAGTAGTATTCAACCCCCTGCAGATTTAGCAGGTTTACACATTTGGAATTAACTTGGCATTGTGACATTTGGACTGTAGATCAGCCTGGAAGTGTGAAATGCAGCAAAAAAGAATGTTATTTCTTTTTTTTTTTTTTTTTTTTTTTTAAATTGTGAAAAGTTTATTCAGAGGGTCATTTATTATTCAACCCCTCAAACCACCAGAATTCTGTTTGGTTCCCCTAAAGTATTAAGAAGTATTTCAGGCACAAAGAACAATGAGCTTCACATGTTTGGATTAATTATCTCTTTTTCCAGCCTTTTCTGACTAATTAAGACCCTCCCCAAACTTGTGAACAGCACTCATACTTGGTCAACATGGGAAAGACAAAGCAGCATTCCAAGGCCATCAGAGACAAGATCGTGGAGGGTCACAAGGCTGGCAAGGGGTACAAAACCCTTTCCAAGGAGTTGGGCCTACCTGTCTCCACTGTTGGGAGCATCATCCGGAAGTGGAAGGCTTATGGAACTACTGTTAGCCTTCCACAGCCTGGACAGCCTTTGAAAGTTTCCACCCGTGCTGAGGCCAGGCTTGTCCAAAGAGTCAAGGCTAACCCAAGGACAACAAGGAAGGAGCTCCGGGAAGATCTCATGGCAGTGGGGACATTGGTTTCAGTCAATACCATAAGTAACGTACTCCATCGCAATGGTCTCCGTTCCAGACGAGCCCGTAAGGTACCTTTACTTTCAAAGCGTCATGTCAAGGGTCGTCTACAGTTTGCTCATGATCACTTGGAGGACTCTGAGACAGACTGGTTCAAGGTTCTCTGGTCTGATGAGACCAAGATCGAGATCTTTGGTGCCAACCACACACGTGACGTTTGGAGACTGGATGGCACTGCCTACGACCCCAAGAATACCATCCCTACAGTCAAGCATGGTGGTGGCAGCATCATGCTGTGGGGCTGTTTCTCAGCCAAGGGGCCTGGCCATCTGGTCCGCATCCATGGGAAGATGGATAGCACGGCCTACCTGGAGATTTTGGCCAAGAACCTCCGCTCCTCCATCAAGGATCTTAAGATGGGTCGTCATTTCATCTTCCAACAAGACAACGACCCAAAGCACACAGCCAAGAAAACCAAGGCCTGGTTCAAGAGGGAAAAAATCAAGGTGTTGCAGTGGCCTAGTCAGTCTCCTGACCTTAACCCAATTGAAAACTTGTGGAAGGAGCTCAAGATTAAAGTCCACATGAGACACCCAAAGAACCTAGATAACTTGGAGAAGATCTGCATGGAGGAGTGGGCCAAGAAAACTTCAGAGACCTGTGCCGGCCTGATCAGGTCTTATAAAAGAAGATTATTAGCTGTAATTGCAAACAAGGGTTATTCCACAAAATATTAAACCTAGGGGTTGAATAATAATTGACCCACACTTTTATGTTGAAAATGTATTAAAATATAACTGAGCAACATAACTTGTTGGTTTGTAAGATTTATGCATCTGTTAATAAATCCTGCTCTTGTTTGAAGTTTGCAGGCCCTAACTTATTTGCATCTTATCAAACCTGCTAAATCTGCAGGGGGTTGAAGACTACTTGTAGGCACTGTATATTACTATGGCCAGGTATCGCATTACCAATCGAGGTGCCTTAGTATGATGTGTTCAATTTCTTCTTTTTTTTGCTGCTTTTGGGTGATTCTGCAGAAAAAATAAATTGCATTTTGACCACACAACGTTTCACAATAGGATTCTGGTACGAGAAGGAAAAAGGGAACGGTCCTGCACTTGTCAAGGCAATAATAATAGCGCAACTCAATCTGTTTTCAGATTTTAAGGCTGACGGAAGGCCGTGTCAGCATACGTCACAGTCACTCCATTTCCGCACTCGTGTGCCTTGCTAAATCAGGTAATCACGTGTCTGCCAGGGAAATGCACAAAGTGAGAAAACAGTATGCGGACTGCTCCTGAGCTCCCCCTAGTGGTGGCCATGGGCAGGCAGAAGACATCATTTCATTGGGACATAAAACAAATACCAAAAAAGTCTGTTTTATTAACAGAATCAACTTAATACTTTACCTATTAATTCAGCACCGATATTTTGATTTTATACCCCTTATACCCAATATTTGTCAAGGGTGGGCTAGGATAGCAGGGGAGACCTGAACTGGTCCTCAGACAGGGATCCCTGTACCGACCCTTATCCCAGAGATACAATTAAGGGTAGTGAGGTCTTGGCCCCCAGCGTGTCCCTGTCTCCTCACCAGACCCTGACCTAACTGCCCCGAACCCCTAAACCCATGGGGGGGGTGGACACACCAACATAATTCCCCCTCAAAAGACATGGACAGGGGGTAGAACAGAAACTCACTCACCCTGCAAACAACCACAAAGGGCAAGCAATAAAGGCACAGGAGGAAACAAAATATACAAGCAAAACACACAAGCAGCAGATTAGAGGATTGCCAAAGACACCGGATTTTTGCATGAGCGGATGCTATCTTCGGCGATCTCCTTACAAACTCCCTAGCCTTATATAGGGAGAGACCAGCTGAGGATGGTAATCAGCAACCTGACTCTCAGAAGAGTCGTACACTGCTCCAAAAAGCATTAACTCCTGTATGACTGAAGCAGTGGAAACAACTCAGCCGAAGCCCAGCAGAGCTGAGCAATTTAAAGAAACCAGGTAGCCTGTCGGGGTCTGCAATGTGAACAGGGTCCGATGTGATTGCTGTAATCCGTGAATGTGGATCCGTATTGCATATGATAATACTGGCGGTGTAATGAAGGAGGCTGGCTGTCAGGCTAAGTTCATTAGCCAAGCCAGCCCCCTCCCCATTTCCAGATGGGACCGTAGTCAGAGGTTCTTTGATTCTAATCTAGTTTACGTGCCTAATCTAGTTTACCTTCCAGTAAAAATCAATGTTGCAATCGCTCTCAATCGTTGGGCTGTGTAAACGTGCCGTCGATCAACTGATGAATGAGCATAGGGAAATTTTTTACTCTTTGCAGCTGGAATTAGTTGTTTTATGCTGCCTAATTAAAGGGGCTTTCCACCACAATACTATTGATGATCTCTTCGTAGGAAAGCACTTGGCGATCAGCTATCATGCTCAGTCTCAGCCGCTTTGCACCTACGCTGCCTCCTACATCTTGTGTCCCTTCCCTATTATCTATAGGACTCGGGTGGAGAAAGGAGGGGGTTAACCCTTTAAAGAAAAAAAAACAATTGGCCGTGTGTCTTACTATGCAGAGATCTTTTGGTGTGCTACCAAGGCACAGATTGCATCATCTAAAAAAGTCCCCTTAGTCGCAAAAGTGCGAGAAGCAAAAGAAGACATTCCTCCCAGTAGAAGTTTGGCACAGTCCATCGTAATAAGACATCGTGCGGAGGGAAGGGGCTGTCACTACTCTGAGAGTGCGAAAGAAGAAACGTCTCAGGTCTCTCCATTCATTAACAGCTGCAGTATTCCAAGGTAAGAGAATGTATGCATGTGTTATATATATATACATATAGATATATTGCATACATAGAGTGTAGATATATATATATATATATATATATATATATATAGATAAACACTCTATATAAGCTACATACAGTCATATGAAAAAGTTTGTGCACCCCTATTAATGTTAACCTATTTTCTTTATAACAATTTGGGTTTTTGCTATTTCAGTTTCATATATCTAATAACTGATGGACTGAGTAATATTTCTGGATTGAAATGAGGTTTATTGTACTAACAGAAAATGTGCAATCCGCATTTAAACAAAATTTGACCGGTGCATAAGTATGGGCACCCTTATCAATTTCTTGATTTGAACACTCCTAACTACTTTTTACTGACTTACTAAAGCACTAAATTGGTTTTGTAACCTCATTGAGCTTTGAGCTTCATAGGCAGGTGCATCCAATCATGAGAAAAGGTATTTAAGGTGGCCACTTGCAAGTTGTTCTCCTATGTGAATCTCCTATGAAGAGTGGCATCATGGGCTCCTCAAATCAACTCTCAAATGATCTGAAAACAAAGATTATTCAGCATAGTTGTTCAGGGGAAGGAAACAAAAAGTTGTCTCAGAGATTTAAACTGTCAGTTTCCACTGTGAGGAACATAGTAAGGAAATGGAAGAACACAGGTACAGTTCTTGTTAAGCCCAGAAGTGGCAGGCCAAGAAAAATATCAAAAAGGCAGAGAAGAAGAATGGTGAGAACAGTCAAGGACAATCCACAGACCACCTCCAGAGACCTGCAGCATCATCTTGCTGCAGATGGTGTCACTGTGCATCGGTCAACAATACAGCGCACGTTGCACAAGGAGAAGCTGTATGGGAGAGTGATGCAAAAGAAGCCGTTTCTGCAAGCACGCCACAAACAGAGTCGCCTGAGGTATGCAAAAGCACATTTGGACAAGCCAGTTACATTTTGGAAGAAGGTCCTGTGGACTGATGAAACAAAGATTGAGTTGCTTGGTCATATAAAAAGGCGTTATGCATGGAGGCAAAAAAACACGGCATTCCAAGAAAAGCACTGGCTACCCACAGTAACATTTGGTGGAGGTTCCATCATGCTTTGGGGCTGTGTGGCCAATGCCGGCACCGGGAATCTTGTTAAAGTTGAGGGTCGCATGGATTCAACTCAGTATCAGCAGATTCTTGACAATAATGTGCAAGAATCAGTGACGAAGCTGAAGTTACGCAGGGGATGGATATTTCAGCAAGACAATGATCCAAAACACCGCTCCAAATCTACTCAGGCATTCATGCAGAGGAACAATTACAATGTTCTGGAATGGCCATCCCAGTCCCCAGACCTGAATATCATTGAAAATCTGTGGGATGATTTGAAGCGGGCTGTCCATGCTCGGCGACCATCAAACTTAACAGAACTGGAATTGTTTTGTAAACAGGAATGGTCAAATCTACCTTCATCCAGGATCCAGGAACTCATTAAAAGCTACAGGAAGCGACTAGAGGCTGTTATTTTTGCAAAAGGAGGATCTACAAAATATTAATGTCACTTTTATGTTGAGGTGCCCATACTTTTGCACCGATCAAATTTTGTTTAAATGCGGATTGCACATTTTCTGTTAGTACAATAAACCTCATTTCAATCCAGAAATATTACTCAGTACATCAGTTATTAGATATATGAAACTGAAATAGCAAAAACCCAAATTGTTATAAAGAAAAAAGGTTAACATTAATAGGGGTGCACAAACTTTTTCATATGACTGTATATACAATCACACTGTACATACATCATATGTAGGCATATTGTATGCACATGCAGAAATAAATATCTTTTTTCGTATACATAGTTACACACACTTTCTACATACCATAAATGCATAATGTGCTTATATAAATTCCTTTCATATATATTAATATATTTTATATATACAGTACAAATCATAAGTTTAGACACCTGTTCATTCAATGCTTACCCTTATTCTTATTGGAATGTGCATATTGCAAATTCAGACTGAAGGCAGCAAAACCACCAAAGAACAAATATGGAAACAAGAAGAAGAAACAAATTTGAAACAAATCAGAATATTTGTTAAACCTTAGATTCCTCACCTTATACCTCCTTTTACTGTGATGACATCTTTAGGCTATGTGCGCACTAGGCGTTTTTTTGACGCTGTGTTTTTGTGTGTTTTTGGATGCAAAAAACGCACCCGCGGCAAAAACGCCCAAAACCGGTAAAACGCCGGTAAAATGCATGCGTTTTTTACCGCGTTTCGGTGCATTTTTGGCTGCGTTTTGCTGCATTTTAATCACTGCATTTTTCTGCGTTTTTCCAATGCATTGCATGGGGGTAAAACGCAGAAAAACGCAGGAAAGAATTGACATGTCCATTTTTTTTTAAGCTCAAAAACACAGCTGAAAAAAAAAGATTTGTGCGGACAACAAAAATGAAAAGTCATAGACTTTGCTGGGGAAGCAAAGTCATGCAGTTTTGAGCCCAAAAACGCCCAAAAACGCACCCGAAAAACGCACAAAACCGCCGCGAAACACGCCTTGGCATTCTCTCCAGCAGCTTCTTCAGGTCATCACCTGGAATGGCTCCAATGTTCTTGATAGAGTTCCCAGAAGTGTTCAGTAGTGATGGGAGACCGTGCTCGCCCCTACTCGATACTTGCAGAGCTCGGTTGAGTATCATGGGTCCTCAGATGTTTCGTCCGTGAAACAATGAACACAAATCACAGGTTTCCTTCACTGCATGAAGTGAGCAGGCTCCCCAGGGAGAGCCACTTGGATTCTCTGAATAACTCTCACTTTCGGTTAAAACAACAATTTTGGATGTAGTGTGTCCCAGAAAAAACCCTCCACCTTCCCTTTCCCCGGAAATGCTCTGTATATGGCTATCAGTATGTGGGCAGATAGACAAATCACCAATCATTGACTTCCATAATACTCGTTACTCAAGTTGAGCCCTTTCAGAGCGTCTGACCCGCTCGGCTCAGGTAACGAGCACCTGTCTAGTGCTCAGCACTTTTTGCTACTTTACTTTCACTCAGCTTCTAACTGATCCCAAACCATCTCAATTGGGTAGAGATTGGGTGATTGTGGAAGCTATGTTCTCTAAGGCCACCTACATAACTCCCCTTCTTGGTCACATAGTCACTTATAAACCCCTCAAATTTGCTTTGGATTTTGTTTTGTTGTGTTGGTCCCAATAAATCAAATCAAACATGATGCTGTGCTAACCATGCTGAGAAAGTTTGCTATGAATTTGGAATAAATCATCAGTAGTGTCACCAGCAAAGCACTTTCACATCACACCTCCTCCATGCTTCACAGTGGGTACCACGCATGTATAGACCAACCTCTCACCTTTTCACAATGACATGGCAGTTGTTATCAAATATCTCACGTTCAGACCACAAAACAGATTTCCACTGATCAGTAATTTTATTGCTTGAGCCAAACAAGTCTATTCTTCTTGTTTGTGGTCCTCAGTTGTGGCTTATTTGTAGCACTTAGACCATAAAGTCCTGCTTCTATCAGTCTCCTTTGGAAAGTTGATGTTGACATGTGCCTACTAGTTGATGTCTATGCATCATTTATAAGGGCTGTTACCTGAGGTGCTGTCAGTTTGCTGTTTCTGAAGATGGTAACTCTGATGAACTTATCCTCTACAGCAGAGGTCATTCTTGATCTTCCTTTCCTGGTCCTCATGATTACAGATTCTTAATAGCAATTTATGGTTTATGGCTTTTATAACTGCACTTGAGAGTATTTTCAGTGTTCTAGCAATTTATTGGATTGACTGACATTTGTCTCTTAAAGTGATAATACACCTCCCACACTACTTCATTCACCATTTATATTAAAAAGAAATCCTCGACGTTCCATAGTAATCCAATGGAGTAATGTCCCACAACACCCATCGATTCCTATTGAGCTGCGTTCTGATAATGGATAATGGAAGCCCGGAATTTCTCAAGAGCGGTGACATCAGTAACTTAGTGACGTCACTGCTCGTAAGAAATTCTGGGCCTCCTGCTGACCGCCAGTGACCTGTAGAGCTTTATTCTGAGAATGTTCACAAAACTAAGCTCCATAGAAATTGATGGGCATCATGGGACATTACTCCATTGAGTTATGTCGGAATATCGAGGATTTTTATAATTCAATAAATTGGTGAGCGAAGGCATGTGAGGGAGTCTTTATTCAAATATTTTTTTTTCCTTGTGTGGCTGTTTTTTAACTCCACACTTGCTGGGTTAGTAATGGGGGTGTCTGATAGATGGATATCCATTACTAACCCCTAGGCTTGATGACAGCTATCAATTCACAGCTGACATCAACCCCACAAGTATTACCCAGATTGTCACTGCACCAGGGTAATCGGGAGGAGCCAGGCAGAGCACCAGAATTGGAAAATCTAATGGATGTGCCACTTCTGAGGCGACTGCAGGCTGCTATTTTCAAGCTGGGAGGGGCCAAATAACTATGGGCCTTCCCAGCCTAATACCAACCTTCAGCTGTGTGCGTTACCTTGGCTGGTTATCAAAAATATGGTGTGGAGCCCATGCTGTTTTTTTAAATTATTTCTTTAAATGGTGTTGGATCTCCTCTATTTTTAGTAACCAACCAAAGTAAAGCTGACAGCTAAGGGTTGCAGCTTGCAGTTGTCTTCTTTACCTGTTCTGCTTATTAAAATTAGGCAGGAGCCCACATTACTTTTTTTTTAATTTATTCCCTATCCACATTTGTTTGCAGAGCAATTGCCTCCATTTTGCTTCCTTTTGCAGCCTCCTAGCCCTTACCATGTCCATTTTACAGCACATAAGTTTGTGTCTCCATTGACTTATTTGGAGTCCGGGTATGAGGTCAAGTTTGGGTTCTAAACCAAACGTTTAACTAAAGTCCATCCAAACCCAGTGAACCTGAACATCCAGAGGTCCGCTCATCTCTATTCAGCACTGTATAGAGCTCTGCAAAGTCACATGATCGTGTGAAACACTTTCTGGAGGTAGGTGTTTCCACAATTGAACTGTTGACAAGGCATGCATGGTCAGTGGAAGCCATGTGAGGTGACCACTTGATGAAGCCAAGGGGGTGTAAAGCTGTCACCAGAGTAAAAGAAGGGTGCTGTGAGGTATACACAAATTCTGTTTTGTTTAACGTGTTTCTATACCCTTGTTTCCATATCTGTTTCTTCATTTGGATTTGCTGCCTTCAGTCTGAATTTGTAATGTGCACATTTCAATAAGATCAAAGAAAACGATTGCATGAACAGATGCATCCAACTTTTTGACTGGCCCTGTGCATACATACTGCATATACATAAGTCCAGGACAGATATACTTGCACATATTCAGCCTACAGTATAGTCGTAAGCTTTTCCGGACGTCTATTCTAACGTTGAAGGCTGAATGTGTGTTCTTTTGTCTCAGTCGGCCGGTGTGCACATGCAAGCCATTGGTTTAGCGTAAAGGGAAGTACAACAGACTGCACATGACTATGCAGTGAGGTGCGGCACAGAAGCAATCAGTATACCGTGTGGTTTCTGCCTCCTTACAGTGGGTCCCTTTGGGAAACAGACACCTCAGTGACCACTGTTGGGCGCAGACCTCTTGAACTTATGCGCCTGACAGTGTGTACAAACAAAATCGGTATGGTCCGATGGGTGTCGCTGCTCTCGGTCCAGCGCCTCCTCCATCTAGTGCAGTCACATGTTCCTTCCCAGCCCCAAGCGTCATCCACACAGAAGCCGCCATTGCCGCTCCTGCGCATGCGCACTTTGATCTGCCGGGCTGAGGGCAGAGCAAAGTACTGTAATGCGCAGGCGCGAGGACAGGTCAACGACCACCCCTGCACATGCGCACAACAATACCTTGACTAATCCATCACTCTCAAGTCATGGGTAAAATGTGTAAAATGTGTAATCAGTGAAGACAGGTTTTCCTTTTACTTAGATAAATAACAATTGGTGCTTTTAAAATTCTATGGAGAGGAATGAGGGGAGAAGCTAGAGGCAGGACCAAACATTTTACTGCAAGTTCTCCTGAAAACACAGTGACAGTTCTCCTTAGAGCTTTGGCATGAACTGCCATCTCGTATCTCAGTAGTGGTAAAATCTGTATTCACTGAAGACGCATTTTACCTGTGAACTGAAAATAAAAAAAAATGAATGATCAGTCCAGACATCACGCCTTCAGTGATCCATGATGGGACCGGGGGATCCAATGGATGTATTGTATAATGATATCAGCATTTTTTTTTTACTGTGCAGAATTGCAGAAGCTGATGATTACTGCACGTCTCCTCAGTCACATCACACGTGTTATGTTATTACTACACAGTGAATTCAAGCACTTCATGACCTATTACACTCCGGGGAAATCCCTGCACCGGAGGCGGCAAAGCCTTAGATAAACTACTATTATGTTTATTTAAAGAAGTCTGCTACTGAAGCCGTTTACCGCTTAAACTTTAAAGTTGAGACAATCCCTTCAATGGCCGATCCCCTAAAGGGATGACCCCAATTACATCTTCCATTCACGAGCCCCTATGGCCGGGTGTTGGATTATTGAGGGGCTTTGGCCTTATGTGATCAAATTCTGCAATTCTTCAGTGATTGTGCAAAAAAAAAAAAAAAAAAGAAATGACATTTGCAATGTGACCACAGTGATGCTGGGTGTGAGATGGAGCGGTCCTGCACTTATCCAGCCACTTATAGTGAAGCAAAGCAATTTTTTTTCCAGCTTGTGGGAAGATGGACGGAAGGCAGAATCAGCGGAATCACCGTAAGTCACAGTTATGATTTGTTAAACCATTGCCGGCTCCGTGCCGTTCTTGATGCATTTTGTATTTCACTATATTTATTGCATATGGATAAACAGCAAATAATACTGTGTGGCATGGAGTCAGAAGTCAGAGTATGAACAGTTCACACTATGCTCCTAAGCTCCCCCTAGTGGTGGCTGCACGAAGACATAACTTCATCATTTCATTGGAACATTAATTAATAATTTGCAATACAATTGTAATTAATAAAAGTAATTAACAGCTAATATACTTTACTTAGTAACTCATCACAGATTTTCCAATTTTATACCTTCACTCCAACGCAGGCAGGGAGTGTCAGCATGTGATGAAGGGGGCTGGCCAGCACCGAAATCTGTCCATGTGAACGGACCATATGATATGTGGGCACGCTGAGTATTTCGTGCAGAAATTTTCTGCACCATATCTGCGTCTTCTGGCAGAAAAACACCTCGTTTCTGGTGCGTGTTTTGCCTTGTTTTTTTACCATGTTTTTGGTGCGTTTTTGCCATGTTTATGGTGCGTTTTTGTTGCGTTTTTGCCTTCTGATTGGTTGCATTTTCAGTGCATTTTTGCCTTGCGATTTGGTGCGTTTTTGCCTTGTTTTTGGTGCGTTTTGCCTTGTTTTAGTGCGTTTTTGCCTTGTTTTCGGTGCGTTGTTTTTGGTGTGTTTTTGCTTCATTTTTGCCTTGTGTTTTTGGTGCATTTTTGCCATGTTTTTGGTGTGTTTTTGCTTCGTATTTTTGCTGCATTTTTGCCTTGTGTTTTTGGTGCATTTTTGCCTTGTGATTTGGTGCGTTTTTGCCTTGTTTTTGGTGCGTTTTGCCTTGTTTTAGTGCGTTTTTGCCTTGTTTTCGGTGTGTTGTTTTTGGTATGTTTTTGCTTCATTTTTGCCTTGTTTTTAGTGCGTTTTTGCCTTGTTTTCGGTGCGTTGTTTTTGGTGTGTTTTTGCTTCATTTTTGCCTTGTGTTTTTGGTGCATTTTTGCCATGTTTTTGGTGTGTTTTTGCTTTGTGTTTTTGCTGCATTTTTGCCTTTTGTTTTTGGTGCATTTTTGCCATGTTTTTAACTTGTATTTTTAGTGTTAATCTTTCCATTCGTTTTTCATAATGAAATCAATAGGTGGAAGCACTGAAAAACGCACGAAAAAATGCACCAAGAATTGACATGCTGCATAATATTTTCTGCCCCAAATCTGCAAGGAAATATTAAGCAATGTGCACAAAACTTCAAAATTCTCATTGACTTTGCTGACTTAAGGATAGACATGCAGATTTGTGACAAAACTGCACCAAAAAATGCATAAAATACTCAGTGTGTGCACATGGCCAAAAACTGTACACGTCATGACACGCTGATATAACATTTTCCCCATTACAATGGAAGACCAAGATGGCAAAACCAATATTAGTACTTTCCCCATACCATATTACATTATTGTTACTTTTATGACTTCTTTATGTTTTTTTTACATCTTTTTTTTTAATTCTAGATTATGTTCTTCGAGAGAAAAGACATTCCTTTGGTAAGATAAGTTCAGTGTTATTTCTAGAAGTTGCCATGCTATAATGAAGCCTGTCTATATTAGATTTCTGTATACCTTTTACCCTGGTGGTCTAGGGTATGGAAGGGGTAAATAAATCATTCACTGGTGGTCATTG
This sequence comes from Anomaloglossus baeobatrachus, assembly GCF_048569485.1. NCBI lineage: Eukaryota > Metazoa > Chordata > Amphibia > Anura > Aromobatidae > Anomaloglossus > Anomaloglossus baeobatrachus. The sequence goes on along the minus strand of NC_134363.1, from coordinate 177,734,709 downwards.
GTGGTTATTAAAGGAGTTAATGTAGACCTCCTATTTGGTTAATAATGACCCCATTTAGAAACTTCCACTCAGTAAAATAAACCGTAGAAGTGGCGCTCCACTTTCATAGTGAGTGATGAAACCACATGGTTGACATTCTCTAATGTTCGGCGCGGTAGACCGGTGATGATGTGGTTTCATCACTCACTATCAAAGTTACAATTACAGGAAGCATCATAGATTTCAGGGAAACCCCTTTTTTTACATCAGCTCAATGGATAATACTCCCAGAAAAGTTATTAAGACTTGTCTGTACATGACTATAATTGTAGAGTGGTAGGGGACAGAACGGTCGGCTTATGTAGACCTGTACCGGGGAGAGGAAAATCTAGAACAAACCACGATCATCGCGCAAGAGCTATCAGATCCTGTGACACTCTTCAACAGAAGAAAAAGTTGTGAAACTCACCTCACCCATTATATAAGTGGAAACGTTTTAGGCAAATGTGGAAAAAATACTGCAGAGTAGTCTTAAGGCGACAAAGATTAGAGGTGGTGTTGACAAGGAGAGGTTCAGATCAGGGTTTGGCCACTAAACGGGGCATGGAAAGGGCTAAACATTTCCATGATACTCAACTTCTCCCGGATGACAATTTTAAAAAGTTAAAGGTGTTCTTCACTATTTGGGCAACCCCTACTCATTCCCTATAAGCCTATACTCAACTCCGGTGCAGCCACAGCTCCAACAATGTCTAAAGTCGCGTTCCTGGGGCTCAGGTAACATTTTTATCACACGCAAGCCCTGAGACCGGTCAGCGTCGGCTTCCTTCTCTCCACCTTCGGATATTTGAGCAGGAAGTCAACGCAGTGCTCACTTCCTGCTCAAATCTCCGAAGGCAGGGAGAAGGAAGCCGGCGCCGATTGGTCTTGGGGCTTGCGTGTCATAACAATGTCACATAGTCCCCTGGAATGTGGCTTCAGACATCGATGGAATTGTGGCAGCACCAAACGGAAGTATAGACTTATTTATATTTATGGGGACCAAAAACAGATGATCGGCAGGAATGCAGGGTGTCGGACCCCGGGCAATCAGACATTAATGACCTATCCTAAGGATTGGCCATCAATGTAAAAGTAGTGGATAACCCCTTTAACTAATGTTACTTTACTGATGTCATAAATTCATCTTACAGTGTATTTATTCCTCTTTTTTGTTGCTTTTTTTATATTATATATAGTGTAGGGACTTACAAACATGAGGTTCCCGTGACGGTGTTGTAGGCTTCCGTCTTATGGCCATAACACCAACTAAAAACCTCAGATTTTTTTGTACAGGATACAGCCAGGCCCCTTTTTGTGTTGCATATTACAGTTCCTGTCCATGTATGGTGCACAGATGAAGTACGGCTTGGCAGCTCGCCTGATCTAATAGTATGGGCGTCACCTAATAGGTTGCGGGTTTGTGACTGTGCATCTGCTTGTGTGAACAGCGCTCTATGCAAGCCATCAGTGTGCAGTTTTACCATCCAGCAATTGCCCCCTCCATGTTTTGGAAGTGTAGGTGTGATTTGCTTCTCCTGCACCTGTGATGCTTCCACCTAGGGGGGTGGGGGGGGGGCTTAGCTGTATCCTGCTGGAGTAGTAGTTTTTGGCCTGCAGTTCCATCTTTGCTGTAAGTAATGATATTTATTCCTCTTTTTTGTTGCTTTTTGTATATTACAGTTTTGTTTTAGCATCCATTTTTGTTCTGTCATTACAGATGAAATTGATGCCTTCAAAATGAGCCTCAATATGCAAAGAGTATTTCCACAGGTCATTAAAAATGGCCTAAACGAACTGTTGATCGCCCACCCAGAAAAGGCCCATGCCATTTTTGAACCAGACGAGGATACTACAGGTGAGGAAATATGTTTCTTTTGCATACAGGCAATGTTGCCAGTCCATAGATAATTAGTAGAGTGGCGGTGTGCATGCACGGCCATTGCTACATAAAGGGCTCACTCACACATTTATCGCAAAGCTCTTGGACTAATGTTACACAATCGGGTAGTGCCGAACAGCATTTTTTTCTTATGCCGATACGGCATGAGAAAAAATTTCAACATGCTATGAGCGGCGGCAAAAATCGATCGGCACACACCCATACAAGTCTATGGGTGCATGGGATTATTCGGACTGCACTCGGATGTCATCGTCGGACTCGTAGAATGGAGAAGATGGAGACATTTTGTTCTCCATCTTCTCCTCACCCGTGATATGATTCTCTCATGTAAAATCGAGACTTCAGAGACCTGTTGCCATGGGCTGTCGGGATCTGCACACGCGGATTACTTCTACGGCATCGGTCGCTGTTCACATTGCAGTGTCCGACAGGCAACCTGATCTCTCTTAAGTGCTCAGCTCTGTCGGGCGTCGACTGAGTTGTTTCACTTCTCCCAGCCTTGCAGGAGTTAATCCTTTTGGAGCAGTGTGCTGAGAGCCAAGTTGCTGATTACCTGCCACAGCTGGTCTCCTCCTATTTAAGGCTGAGGTGTGTAGTAGGAGACCACCGAAGATAGTCTCTGCTTGCAATGGTGAAATCCTGGTGTCCATTGCATACCTTTTTTTGGTGATCAGCAACTTGTTGTTAGTGCTGTTTGTGAGTTCCCTGGTGTGAATTACTCCTACCCCTTTAGGTTTATTCCCTCCGGCGTTGTTTTGTCTCTCCTCTGTGGTTATTTGCGGTGGGAGTATGTTTCAGTTTGATCCCCTCATCTGTGTCTTGGGGAGGTTGTTACTTTGGGTCCAGCTCATCCATTGGTTGGGGGTACGGGAGAGGTTTTAGGACAGGGCCCGACAAGAGACAGGGCCAAGGTGGAGACCTGGACCTCCCTACCATCATGGGTATCTCCAGTGTCAGGGTGAGTGCAGGGCCCACAGTCTTAGGGTGAGCTTAGCAACCCTTGACACCCGTTCTCAGGATTCATGGGTTGCACTTGACCATCAGTAAGTCGTCACCTACTCTGTGGAGTTCAGAGCCGTGATAATGTTTTTTTAAATAGATCCAAATTAATTGTACTGGATTCCATCATGTACGATGCACATGACAGGCAAAGGGCTAGAGACGATCCTACTCATAAAGTATAAAAAAAAAAATAGATCACAAACCCTACAAAAATAAAGAGTAGCAGAAAAGTAAAAGATGCAAATAATCAGTAATCGGTGTGCATTGTGGAGTTTGGTAATATTATGTTTGTGTTACAGCCGAGCAAGCCGCATTCTACCTGCACAAATACAGAGAGGATGCTCATCACAGATTTGGATTACCGGTAACCATCAGCTGCAAAATAGGAAATAGGAATTATGTCCTGAAGGTGGGAAATTCAGAAAGTGATGCTGTGTATGTGGAGGTAAGAGATGAACAGATAATATCATAATTGAGGGTTTTGTCCCCATGTAACAGGACAATGATCGACCAATTGCTTCATGCCCCAAACAGGCGTTTGTTGAATAGTGCACTGACGTATGATGTACCAATTTCATAATGTAGCACTCATGGCCGGTGTAGGGGCAGCAAGCAAGATAAGTGACCCCACTGGACTACAGGGGGACCCCCGGCTTACCCCTTGGAGGGAGGGGCTTAACTACGTGCCCACCGCGAGGCAGACACCAGATACCACTCCCAGGACAGTGACTGGGAATATGGCAGCTGACCCCTAGGACAAGTGATGACTCTGGTATAGGTACAGGTGCACGTAGGTACAGACGGCATGTCTGAGGCAGACAGGCGAGCAGATACAGACAAGTATGGGGGGCAATGCAGGGACAAATAGGTATGGGAATACAGACTCAGGTACAGGTGACGGATACAGGGATAACGGAATCTGACAACTACCTAGACAGACAGGACACTAACTAACTAAATATGTTGTGCAGGCACCTCCCCTAATGGGAGGGTGCCTAAAATATGCCTCTCAGTCACAGGCTGAGAAGCATTTCCTGGAAATAGCGCACCAGCCCTTTAACAGGAGGACCAGTGTGCGTGTGCCTGCCCTAAGCACACTCTCGGAAGACCTGGGCTGCATGCACAGATCCTGGGAGGAGGAGGAGGAGGTAGGAGCACACGTGGACAACTGCAGGGTAGCGGGGGAGGAAGCAACCCAGGTTGGGCAGTCAGTAAGTCGGCGTTCCTGCATGGACGCCGGCACTACAAGGATTGTGCCTCCTTATTAATTTCATGTATCCTTCAGCTGCCGTTTTCCTCCGTAACAAATGTACTCTGTTCAGGGGCGACCGTACATATCTGTTGTAATTCACGCCCCATTTTGTGGATGAAATTGTGATGAATTTGTGGACTGCCCGCTCTGCTAAGTTCCATCTAATTTTCAAATGTTGGCCAGAACTAAAAATGACAAAAGTTGCAACTTTTTTGCACCACTTCAAGTCATGCAAACACTTGGCAACATTTCAGACACAGCAGAATTTTGATGAAAACTATATGAGGAATTGGGGCAAGTCACGGAAATCATTAGCTCTGTCTGATGATTCTTAGGAAGCGATACCCTGTCCTGCCGGTATCTATAAGCAATCATGGTGTGGCCCATATCAATCTTTGGGAAACAATATTTTTGATGACTCAGAATCTCTGTTCCGAGCTTCCGTCCGAACCCCCCACATATCAAGTTTCTGGCGTATGCGCCGCCGATAGGGCCATTGACTATAATGGTGCAGATGGAGTCACCGTGTGCTCTGTCGTGCACCATTTTCGGGAGTATACGCTTTCTGCAGGTGGACACCCAGATGCAGTCTACTATGTCTGGGTGTCCATCTCCGGAAAGCGTATGCTCCCAAAAATGGTGCACGACAGAGGACACGGTGACTTTGTCTGCTCCGTTATAGTTAATAGCTATCTCTGACTATGTCAGAAACCCGTTTTGCGGGGGGTTGGGACAGCAGCCCCGATGGGACCACTGAACGGAGATCAGAACACAGTGTGAAAGCCCCTAAGGGAAAGTTCTCACCATCATTCAGTGTTCCTGCTTTCTGGTCGATATTACGGCCACAGATCTGTACCTGTCCGCAGGTCTCATGACCCAAGTTATGAAAGTTCTTGGAGCAAATATTTGAGGGCATAAAATGGGCGAAAGAAAAATGGTCCTTAAAGTAAATGCTTCACCAATGATGATGAATTTGTTCTTTAACCCATATGACCCATCTCTTTTACGGTAACATATCTGTATTATACATTATGCCACAATGTGTCCTTAGTATTTACGACTATTAATCATGACCCTTATTTTTTAGGAACAAGTATTGCCAAAAGAAATCCCATCAACAACCAGTGAATTGATCTTCTACCTGCAAGAATTTTCGATTGGGCACCCGTATTTCTGCTTTGAGTCATCATTGAAGGAAGGATTTTGCCTCGCGTGGAACGCAGAAAAGAAACTGATACTGAAACCTAAAGGTTCCCTGGATGAAACAATAAGCTTTTTGCTTGTTAGACAAAACTGACAACTAAAACATGTATAATAAGCAACAAGAGGGTAAAATGTACTGACTGATGGGGCAAGGCAGGTTATAGACACGGTATTATTGCCTTTTGGTAAGAATCTAGAGAATTAGGCCAAATAGGGACTCATATAGAAATACCAAATTGCTCATTTCATTTCTTGAGGTGGCTCCAACCCAATAACTCCCATCTCACGAAAAGAGGACCTGCTACTTATCAGATTTTCTTCCCATCCATTGTGGAAGAGATGGCCTCCATGACATAGGACCAAAAGTAGACAACTTCAATGTGGAAGGAGCTTGTGGTCAACGTGAGCTGATCCCCATCTCTCCACGGGGCTTTACAAGAAGAACCACAACCCTGACAATTGGCACAAATAATTGGCTGCGACTCAGAACCCACAATGGGTTAGAAACGCATTAGTATTTTCTTAAAAAGGGATAATTTATGTTTTTATTTCTGGTTTTAATGAATAATTACATAAACTGCATGTTTTGATAAAGAATTGTTTTTCGATTGATCCAATCGAGTGTCAGGAAGTCATTGTGATAATTCAATCACCTCCTGTGTCTCAAGGTCTCAGCTATTTCCATTTGAAGTGGGGAGTTGATCGTTTCTCTTGTTATTTTACAGATGAGTCTGTGCTACGCTCTACTTTGCTTTTTTGTCCCACTAAAAAGGTGGACATCACTGGAAAAGTGGTCAAGCAGTTGTGCAAAATGTCTTAATTTGAACTTTGTTTTGCCTTCCTCAAGTGCTGAATGGAGTGTAAGGTGGTTCCTCCTCGTTGGCGTAAAAAAATAGGCATGAGGAGTCCAATGGGATATTATAGAATACCGTACGGATTACTATCTACGCATTTCAAGGTTTTATCCTGATGAAGGGGCAAGTGGGCCTTGAAACTCTGGAACTCTCTACCCCAGCATATAAGACTTCTCACCTACCATGGAAACCTTCAAAAGGAATATGAAGACCCACTTCTTCCGACAAGCCTACAACCTACAATAACCCTCAGACCAGTACCACTGCGCAACCAGCTCTGTCCTCACCTACTATATTCTCACACACACACCCCTCCCCCCACTACACCACTGCAAGACCAGCCCTACCCTCACCTACTGTATCCTCACCCATCCCCTGTAGACAGTGAGCCCTCGCGGGCAGGGTCCTCTCTCCTCCTGTACCAGTCTGTGCCTTGTATTGTTCATGATTACTGTACTTGTTTATGTATGCTCCTTATCACTTATAAAGCGCCATGGAATAAATGGCGCCATAATAATAATAATAATGATAATAATAATAAATCATACAATATTCTATAATATTATTGGACTCCTAACTAGAGATGAGTGAAAATGAGGTTCAGTGCTTGGTCTTCATGCTAAACACGTACTTTACAAAAAAAAACAGAGTTCGGGTTCAGAGTTTAGGTGCTTTACGTATGCAAACCACTTGGACAAGCATTGCTATGCTCGGGTATGCTCTGTGCTCGGGTACGATCGGTGCTCAGCCCAGTATGAGCAGCTTGCAGTGTTTGATCGGCTGCACTGGGGGTAACAATAGTGTGATCATATATAGTGTGTACAAAAAAAATGGAAAAACCCCAGCTACCTGCCCCCAAACGTGCTCTGTTTATGGATGGCTGCATGTGGGTGAAGACCTAAATTGTCCAATTAGTAACTTCCATTGAGGTTCAGGTCAAGTCCAGGTCCCTAACTGAACTTTTGCTAAAGTCTGGCTGTACCCGCCGAACCGAACTTCCACAGCTATGTTCATCTCTACTCATCTCACCTGTTTTTTTACAGCAATATGGAGGAACCACATTACACTCCATTCAGCTTTCTTCTGGTGCTTTTGTGGCACCCCTGAAGGTCCAGTCGCCACAGAGGTACTGCACCTCATCTGGAGGTTTGGTATCCCATTCCTTGGTAAGGAGGGGGCAAAGACCGTTGTACACACACTACTTCGTGCCAGTGTTAGGGCAAGATTGCTCCAAAGGGAGAGCACAGCCCCTGAACCTGTCTGAAGGTAGAGCTTGAGTAGTGGGTGGAACAGGGTAGAACAAAAGAGGTCACGGAAGGGAAAACAAGGAGGACAGTCGGTGGAAAGAGAGGTCTTGAGGACTGGAGCCAGAGGAACTCGTCCCAGGACAAGAAGGAAGCAGGAGATGAAGAAGGGGTCCCAGAGATAAGGGCAGCGAGAGATCCACCACTGTGGAGGGACTAGGCCGCAACGGGGAACAGGCCCTTAGACTAGTGGAGAACAACCAGGCTCAGCTAATAAGCAGTAGGCTGAGGTATCTTTATGTGCTGAAAATGCAACAGCACGCAAATCTGCTGAAAAGGTGACCACAGAGGGCTAGGGGATAGGGCAGAGGAGCCTCCCAAGCAAGGCCTGCGGACACTGGTTTAAGGCACTGTGTATGAGGCACAGGGCAGGAGGGCGAAGTCAGCGCAGGAAGAAGACCAGGAAAGGGACTGCAGAACGGGACACCAGTTTTGTGCCTCCAAATTACCTGGGGATTGGCTGGATCCTGTTGAGGATAAAGAATTGAGTATCCAGAAATACTTAATTCAGCCATTTCATAGACTCAGGTATATAGTTTAGCAAATGTAAACTAACGCACATATTTATGAATGTCTTTGTTCCTTAACACAGTATATATCAGCACAACTAATTTTAAAGATGGCTGCCATTTCCTGTCTACACCCGAGGTGATATACAAAAGAAATTCCTGGAGCCTGGACTGACCAATCCAAGGAGGATGTGCAGATCTCTCTACGTCATGAAGCCCTGCCCTGCGATACTTGATTGGACTAAAACTTTTGTTTACACCCCTTTACTGCTCGGTCTAGAGTTTTTTCAAATAATAAAGATCACTTGGTCAGAGTCAGTCATGGAGATAGCTATAACTGACTTGCTGTCCGATATTATTTAATCTCACGTGCACCCATGACATTATGATTAGAAACAGCAGCCAGATCCCGAGAGACCTTTTGAGTCTCACCATCATCATCGTCATTTTTAGCCTTGACAATCCCATTACCGCAGGACTCAGTGCTCCAATGGCAGTATTTGACCGGATATGAAAACCTGGAACTGCCAACTGTGAATAAACAGCTAACGACTGCATCCCTCTGGATTCATTGTCTGCGCCGCCAGCCCCGCGCTATCCAAACACTTCATCTGCTAAAAGCCTACGTTCGGTTGTCCTGGGGCCCTGTTCCGCCTGTGGGGAGCTGTACCATCATTGCTGCATCACCATCTGCCCCAGCGGTCCCATCCAGCAGCGTCGGCCATACATTGCCGAATACCTCATTTAAACAACATTGCCAGGGTCACGGAGTTGGGCTCTGCCATCTGACCTCCCAAACAGAACTGGCCTGATTCCGAATGCCCCACGGCCCTGGTGGCCGTGTCACTTTCACCCGTGGATCTGCAGCCACCATTTCTCTGTTTGGCAGTAGTTATGTCTCACAGACCTATTCAGATAAGAAGCTTCCCTCTTCTTGTTAGTTTTATTAACCAGTTAGGTGTCACGGTTATCTCTCTGCTACATGAGATGACTGACAGGTTCTGGATTTGAGTCTCACTTTACCTCCCGGGACTTTGCAGATTTAATTGTAGTTTCCTTTCCTTCAGCATTCAGAGGGTTAAGGTCTGTGTTTCTTGACAGCCACAAGGCCATTACCTTCCCCAGGTGTTTCCGTTTTGGGACCACACCCAGTCCCTTTACATACCCTCTGCTGGTTATTCTCATTGCCATTTGGATGCTGACCTTGGAGCTGGAAGGAGCTGGTGAAACCCTCTGTTGAAGTTGCTCTGGTGGCTGCAGTTTTGGTTCTGACTGCAGCAGGCTGTTGTTGTTTTTTCCTTCTGTCTGTCTCTCTTCCCTGGTGTGTTGTTTCAGTGTAGCAGTGAGACTAGAGTCATTCACCTGCCTACTCCCTAGCCAGGGACCATTGTAGGATCTTTTCATGGCTTCAGGGTCCTGTGTGGCGACAGTAGAGGAACATCTGTAGGAACTGGTTAGGAATGCAGGGTCCAACGGCAGGTGCCCATCTTTCCTCTCACTGGTGGTAGAGCCCTCCACTATTAAAGTGTCTCCGGTGTACCCCTGGTTTGTCATGGTGTTTGAAGGGTTGGCCGGGGATCTGACGAGGCCAGAGGCTGTAGTCGCGTCCCCGACTGACACACTTCATGAAACAGGGGTGGTGTATATGGTGAAGATGGTGGGGTGCATGCTCTTAGGGGCTTTGACTATTTTGCCTCTGTGGTAGGCTCTCTTCCCAATAAATCAGGGTCAGACATCGGGTTTTCTTCCAACACTTCAACTTTACTGTATATAACCATTTCATCACCATAGGAGAGGCACCACTTCTTCAGAGGACAAGACACACATTTCCACATCACTTCTCCCAACATGGCTGTTACAGAGTCCCACCAGCTTCCAGGAGCACCGGCACTTCCTGCTATGGGTTTGGGCATACTGGCCAGGCTGAGCCCCACTTCAGGAGTCCCTCAGCAACTAAATTCATGGTAGCTGTCCCTAGGATTAGGCCCGGCGCTTCACATCCGTGTTTGTCTCGCCAGCCGACTTGACCGCAGGGGCGCCCTTCTCTGGCACCAGGAACCGATCTCTCTGCACCGCTCTGTCTGAACAGCTTCCTTCTTCTTTTCCTCCTCTACAACCCTTTTCCTCTTCCCCTCCTTTTTATACAACTGTGGGCCGGGCTTATCTCCCTCCCCTAGCAGCCCCACTGTACCGCCCCGCGGGCTCGGCTACGACCGCTGAGCCGCTCGGATCCGTGCTCGTACTACAGGTGGTGTCTCGAGCCTCTCACGGACCCGGGGGTCACATCGCTCTGCAAGGGAGTTGGCGTTACACGCGGGGACTTTGGTGAGGAGTTCTACGGCCGGGGCCGCGGTTGTTTGGTTTGGATTGTAAGTTCATGACGCCACCCACGGGTTGTGGTGAATGGATGGACACCACCGCTGCCGTTAACTAGGCCTCCCAGGGACGGTGTTGCGCAGCTTGGTGTTGACCCCTCCGTGGGTAGGGTTGTGATGGTCCCGGGGACCCGAGGGAGGTGCAGAGGCGGGGGAGCGGGTTGGACGCTGGTGCGATGCAGCGCGTTGCGCGGCTCGAAGGCACTGGTGTACTCACTCTGACACAATACACTCGAGTCTCTGGTAAACCAAACGGAGTGATGAACGAGGCCCGCAGCCGGCTGCAGCTTCTCCCGGTATAGGTTGGTGGTTTACACCTTTCTCCTGCACCTCTGTGTGTAAATGTTTGACTCCTATGCCTAGACACCGGTAGTCCGCTCCCCGACTTGTATATGCCATAGGAGCCCATTTGCCCGCAGACGCTGGCCCTTTGGGTCTCTATGCCTTGGCGGCGGCTTTACCCTGTATGGTTGGGCTGTTGTCTTCTAACGGGTCTTGTGTGGGATAGGTCCTAAAGTCCAGTCCGCAATCAGTTGATTTGACTCGGCCCTGTTGGTTGAGGGCTTTGTACTGGGTCTGAGTACCCCTCCTGGTGCTCTGGTTTCCAATCGGTTCCCCGGTTCGGTACCGGCGGGCCACCGCCCGACCCCGGTCCCTATGGTTCAACCGGCTGTAATCCCAGCTCCTGCAGGCGGCCACCACCGTCTGCCTCCTTGACAAAGGTGACTGGGCTCCGACCCAGCCACCAGAGTAGTCTATGGCAGGCATGGGCGCAGGTCTGCCCTTGGACCCAACCTTCCTCCTTTACTGTCAGAACTACTCTCTACTCTGCACTAGAACTTCTGTGTCTTTCCCGCCTCCAGGCCTGTGAACTGCTCGGTGGGCGGAGCCAACTGCCTGGCTCCGCCCCCATGGTGTGGACATCAAACCTGGAGGGTGGTGACAAGGTTTTTAGTTTAACTGTTGTCACCTAATCGGGAGGGGGGTGTGGTGTTGTGTGTGACTATCTGGGACGACCTGACTAGTCCAGGGCATCACACCACCACTATCTTCTTTCTATCTGAAACCCCTGGACGAAACTTAGGGAGTTCAGTGCCATCTTGCTGTAGATGGTAGGACTGTGCCACAACCCTAGACATTCACATGAATTGATCTATAACCAGTAACCTACATATATTCAACAGTACACCCATGTTACCAGAACACAGGTCTTCAGGGAGGCTTGTAGGGCTCCTGTCACCCCCCCCTACTGTATCACCCTTGTTAAATTGAGTGTTTGGCTCACACCGGCTTTCCCCTAATCCGCGCTGTGACATTAAGACCCTATTGCGCTATTTTCCGCCCTACTTCTCTCCTGACTTCCTCAAGTGGCTGCATCTGAATCCTGGTTTTTGGTGATTTAGGTGGAAGCCCCCGATAGTTATGGGAGAAATATTGTCGTTGTTTGAAAAACAACTCCCATTTTTAGCAGACACCCACCCTTTCAGGTGACGGCTTGTGACAAACCTCATGATAATCATTCCATAACTACGTCAACGCTGGAATTGTAACACCAAGATGGAAAAGTCGTGGCATTATGGAAATCGTAGAATCTACAGACTGGTTAATGATCTACAGATGATGAAAATATGGAAACAAAAATTTAAAAATATCTCGATTTATTCACTTTAGTCATCTCTTTATTATGGATTCTTTGCGGCCGTCCTCGCCTGACGTCTTCATTATCGTTTCACAATCTCGTCTATATTCTTTTTGTTTTTATATATCCTCACCGACCTCTGAGAGGATGTACATTAACCCATTTGGTTTGATGACCGAGAATATTTTTTTTTATTTTCAAAACCCCGGAGTTTCCTTGTGACTGCAAATAAAAACAATTTGGTTCCCTTTTATTAGAGTACAGTCAGACTTCATCAGACCTAACCAGACCTCACCAAATCTAACCAGACCTCATCAGACCTCACCAGACCTCATCAGACCTCATCAGACCTCATCAGACCTCACCAGACCTCACCAGACCTCACCAGACCTCATCAGCCCTCATCAGTCCTCACCAGCCCTCACCAGCCCTCATCAGACCTCACCAGACCTCACCAGACCTCACCAGACCTCACCAGACCTCACCAGACCTCACCAGACCTCATCAGCCCTCATCAGACCTCATCAGATCTCATCAGACCTCATCAGACCTCATCAGACCTCATCAGACCTCATCAGACCTCATCAGCCCTCATCAGACCTCATCGGACCTCACCAGACCTTACTAGACCTCACCAAATCTAATCAGACCTCACCAGACCTCACCAAATCTAATCAGACCTCATCTTCTCTGTTTTGGTGCTGAATAAAACACTAAAAGTTGTAAATAATACCTAAATAGAACCACTCCTGTGCGTCATCTATGGTCAGCATTGGACTGACGACTCGGCCAGAGAGGAGCTATACAGCTGGAGACAAGCTGACGACAAGCTGCCTATGATTTTTTTTTACATTTTTTTTTAACCCCTTCTCGTCCATTTTGAATCCCGCCAGCAGTCACTTTTACATTTGAAGCAAATTAGATTCAACTTGAATAAATTAGCTCATTTCTAGACAATACCGAAGGAAAACAAATCAAATGGCAATTATTGTCCATATCAAATAAAAAAAAAATAATAATAAAAAAAGAAAAGTAATGAAAAATGAATATTAAGCAAAAATAATGATAATAACAAATTAATAATGATAAAAAAGTGTTTACAGTTTTCAGTCCCTTGGTCATGAATGAGTTAACTGAATAAAAAAATAATAATATAAATAATAATGAAAAATTAATAAAAAATTAAATATAATAATAATTAATTTAATAAAAATAATAATAATAAAAAAAGTTTTTACATTTTTCATTCCTTTGGTCATGAATTAATAAACAATTATTATTAATAATATTAATAATAATTAATAATAACACAAATAATAAAATAATAATAATAATAATTTTAAAAAAAATACACGTTTTTTAGTTTTTTAGGCCCTTGGTCATGCATGTGTTAACTGAATCATAATAATAATATTAATAATAATAATAAATTACAAGTTTTTTAGGTTTTCAGGCTCTTGGTCATGAACAGCTTAACTGAATAAAAAATAATTCCAATAATTTAAAAAATAATGAAAACATATTATTATTTAATTACGTTTTTTTAGTTTTTCAGGCCCCCGGCCATAAATAAGTTAACTGAAATAATAATAATAATAATAATAATGAAAAAATAATAATGAATAAATAATAATAATAATAACAATAATAACAGACAAGATTTTTTTAGTTTTTCAGGCCCTTGGTCATGAACAAGTTAACTGAATAAAAAATAATAATAAAAATAAAAAAAAAATGAAAAAATAATAAATAATAATAACAATAATAAATGAAAAGTTTTTTTTAGTTTTTTAAGGCCCTTGGTCATACACAAGTTAACTGAATTAAAAATAATAATAAAAATAATAAAAATAATAATAATGAAAAATGAATAATAATTAAAATTAATAATGATAATAATAATAATAATATAAAATATGACAAGTTTTTAGTTTTCAGACCCTTGGTCCTGAATGAGTTACCTGAATAAAAAATTAATAATAATAAATAATAAATGACAAGTTTTTTAGTTTTTCAGGCCCTCGGTCATGAATGAGTTAACATGTAAAACATAATTTCCGTTGCAGTTCTTTCACTTCCCTGCCTGTATCTCTCCATCATCAGCACAAAACCTCAGAACGGCTCAGATTTCACACGGGGGCGCGCAGATGTGAGTCACTTTATGAGAATTCATTTTTGACATTGCAGATCGCTCTGCTCAGACCGGTCAGACAAGTGTAATGAATGCAGAACGCACACCGGGGGGGGGGTTGTCCGCACCAGGTCACAACAAATGCATGTATTGTATCAATTTAGTTACATAACCAAACCATCTGCACACGCCACATTCAATAATATTTATGTACCGTAAGATCACACCCTCTTTTATAGTCATAGGGGTCCGACTACTGGAACTCCATATGATCTCAATAAGAGGGGTCCCAAAATTCCCTGTGTGAGTAGAGTGGTAGTGTCCTGTTGGTTATGGAGAAACCACGGGATCTGGGTTTCTAGACTGGCCTTCAGGCCTGGGCCCTAGATATCCCAAATCTCAGAGTCACGGTAACTCTAAAGGTGAGAACGTCTGAGCCGCCTTCCTGGCCCTGCTCATGACCATTCCTGATCTAATACCCCCTCCACCCCTCTAACCCAGGGGGGATGGGGCAGGATTGAGAAAGCCAACATAAATAGGCAAACAGGGGAAACCAAAACTCTGTCTCACAGCATTCACACACAGAGATGTAAGACTATAACAGCTTAGGAGAAAATAAGGAGCAGGGAGGAAACAACAAGACAACGGGAAAACTCCACAACAACTCCAAGCATCACTCAATATAATCACCAGCAGGATTGGGTCACAACAGCACACAGACCAACACAGCATAAGGGGTACTCTACACGTTGCGACATCGCTAACATCGGCTAGCGATGCCGAGCGCGATAGCACCCGCCCCCGTCGCACATGCGATGTGTGGTGATTGCTGCCGTAGCGAACATTATCGCTACGGCAGCGTCACACGCACTTACCTGCTCGCCGACGTTGCTGTGACTGCCGAAGAATCCCGCCTTCAAGGGGGAGGTGCGTTCGGCGTCACCGCGACATCACTAATCGGCCGGCCAATAGAAGCGGAGGGGCGGAGATGAGCGGGACATAACATCCCGCACACCTTCCCCCTTCCGCATTGCCGTCGGGACGCTGGAAAGGAGATGTTTGTCACTCCTGCGGGTTTACACACAGCGATGTGTGGAGCTACAGGAACGACAAACAACATCGTACCTGCACTCGACCCGACATTATGGAAATGAACGACGTTACACAGATCACTGATTTTCAACGCTTTTGCGATTGTTTATCGGCGCATCTAGGATTTACACGTTGCAATGTCGTTAGCGGCGCCAGAGGTGCGTCACTAACGACGTGACCCCGACGATATTTCGGAAGCGATGTCGCAATGTGTAAAGCCCCCCCTAAGACTATAGTCAGCATGAGGGGACAGATTACACCATCATAAATAGGAAGGGAGCCAATGTGATAGGTTTCCAACAACATGCGATCCCAGAAATAACTAGCAGGCTAGCAGAGGTTAACTCTTGCTAGCCTGATGATGACTGAACACACAGGTTATCAACACCTAAACCTGCCTGTGTAGCTCAGAAGCACCATTATAGGGTAAAGTGTGAGGATCTGTAATGTGAACTGCGTTGGATGCCGCCATGACACTCGGCGAGTTTTATTGAAAACTCTTTGTGACAAGTAGTGAGCATGTGCAACCACTGCTCCTTTATCTGTAGGCAAGGTGGCCCCAGTTCCTGTAGCAACAAAGATCCTCCCCACTTCCTGTAGAGAGATAAAGACCCGCCCCACTTCCTGTAGAGAAATAAAGACCCGCCCCCACTTCCTGTAGAGAAATAAAAACCCGCCCCCACTTCCTCTAGAGAAATAAAGATCCGCCCCACTTCCTGTAGAGAGATAAAGCTGGATGGATGGATACAGGGATAGATAGAGAGAGGGATAGATAGATAGAGGGATAGATAGATAGATAGAGGGATAGATAGATAGATAGATAGATAGAGGGATAGATAGATAGATAGATAGATAGATAGATAGATAGAGGGATAGATAGATAGATAGAGGGATAGATAGATAGATAGATAGATAGATAGATAGATAGATAGATAGAGGGATAGATAGATAGATAGATAGATAGATAGATAGATAGATAGAGGGATAGATAGATAGATAGAGAGAGGGATAGATAGATAGAGGGATAGATAGAGGGATAGATAGATAGATAGATAGATAGAGGGATAGATAGATGATAGATAGATAGATAGAGGGATAGATAGATAGATAGATAGAGGGATAGATAGATGATAGATAGATAGAGGGATAGATAGATAGATAGATAGATAGAGGGATAGATAGATAGAGAGAGGGATAGATAGAGAGATAGATAGATGGATAGATAGAGAGATAGATAGAGGGATAGATAGATAGAGGGATAGATAGATAGAGGGATAGATAGATAGAGGGATAGATAGATAGATAGATAGATAGATAGAGGGATAGATAGATAGATAGATAGATAGATAGAGGGATAGATAGATAGAGGGATAGATAGAGGGATAGATAGAGGGATAGATAGATAGAGGGATAGATAGATAGATAGATAGATAGAGGGATAGATAGATAGAGGGATAGATAGATAGATAGATAGATAGATAGATAGAGGGATAGATAGAGAGAGGGATAGAGAGAGGGATAGATAGAGGGATAGATAGATAGATAGATAGATAGATAGATAGAGGGATAGATAGATAGAGGGATAGATAGAGAGAGGGATAGATAGAGAGATAGAGGGATAGATAGAGAGAGGGATAGAGAGAGGGATAGATAGAGGGATAGATAGAGAGAGGGATAGATAGAGGGATAGATAGAGAGAGGGATAGAGAGAGGGATAGATAGAGGGATAGATAGAGGGATAGATAGATAGAGGGATAGATAGAGAGAGGGATAAATAGATAGAGGGATAGATAGATAGATAGAGGGATAGATAGATAGAGGGATAGATAGATAGAGGGATAGATAGAGAGAGGGATAGATAGATAGATATAGATAGATAGAGGGATAGATAGATAGATAGATGGATAGATAGATAGATAGATAGATAGATAGGGGGATAGATAGATAGAGGGATAGATAAGACATATCAGCATGACTGGGTCATGTCATTAAAGACTACCACTATGAATTAGGAACTGGTGCATGGGCTTATCGTGCAGTCGCTGCTGCAATAATTTTGGTAGAATCCTCCAGGACGCGGTGAGCTGATATTTTTGTACAATGGCTATAAGCGCCTGGTGATGGAGGAGACTTGGTAACAGCGAGGAGCTTTTAATAGAGGAGAAGTCAAAGGCTTCTTCCCGCATAGAATATTCTCCCGGAGAGGCGGACGCAAACAGAAAATGGAACTAGGTCGGGGAATATCAAATTGAGCACAACAAAGACAAAACGTCCGTGGTGAGGAGGGACAGAAGGACACAGAAGTGGTGGTAAACGTTTCCTCTACCTCACCTACCCATGCACACACATCTATACTACGTTTAGGACTGTCCTTTTGCCCAGAAACTAATATAGACTATTCTCAATTACAATTAGGTCTGGACCATTTGGTTCACCCGGACTTTAGATAAAGTTTGGTTTGGGACCCAGGCTTGACCGGAACCCCAATGGAAGTCAGTCATTGGGTAGTTCAGTGCAGCCAGCCATGAACAGATCACTTCCGGGGGTGGGTGGGTTTTTTCCACTTTTTTTGTTTGGTGTACACCACATCCGATCAGACTGTCGTTAGCCACAGTACAAATACTGCAAGCAGGTTGCACTGGGCTGAGCACCGAGCATACCCGAGCACAGTGATGCTCGCGTAAGTGATGTAAGGCACCCAAACTCCAAACCCGAACTATGTTTACAAGTCTTAAGGCCCCGTCACACGCAACGACATATCTAACGATATATCTCCGGGGTCACAGATTCCGTGACGCACATCCGGCCTCGTTAGCGATGTCGTTGCGTGTGACACCAACGAGCGACCGTTAACGATCAAAAATACTCCCCTTATCATCTATCGTTGACACGTTGTTCATTTTTAAAAAATCGTTGATTGTTGAGGTCGCAGGTTGTTCGTCGTTCCCGAGGCAGCACACATCGCTACGTGTGACACCTCGGGAATGACGAATTACAGCTTACCTGCGGCCGCTGGCAATGAGGAAGGAAGGAGGTGGACGGCATCTTCCGGCCGCTCATCTCCACCCCTCTGCTTCTATTGGGCGGCCACTTAGTAACGCTGCTGTGATGCCGCATGAACCGCCCCCTTAGAAAGGAGGCGGTTCACCAGCAACAGCGATGTCGCTAGGCATGTAACTCCCGTGTGACGGCGATTTTGTGTGCCATGGGCAGCGATTTGCCCGTGACACACAAACGACAGGGGCAGGTGCTTTCACCAGCGATATCGCTGCGTGTAAAGCCCCCTTTATTGTCACCATCGTCTCTCTATTTTTGGAGACTAGTGATGAATTGAGGGTTGGGATCCCTCATTTCCATCTGGGACTCTTCATTTAAACGTGGTTTCATTTCTTTCAGTACATCATGAGTTAATGTCAGTTTTGTTGTCCTGCAGTCCTTGATGAGTTTTTCAGCTACAACTACTTTGTAGCCACACCAGGTTTAAATAGAGGTGTCTTCCCAGCATTCCTTTCTGAAGATACAAACTCATTTATTTGTTCTCTGGCCGCCTTGGAGGAAGGTTCTGCTGTGGAGGTGTCACGTTGCACTTAGGGAGGAGCTGAAGTGACAAGCAATGGAACTTCAGAGTGCAGTAAGCAGGCAAACCATCAAAGGGCAATAAAGTAGTCACAATACCGGGTCAGCATCAGGAAGTCTAGACAATAGCACAGGGATAGACAAATCGTGGTCAGGGGATAGCCGAGTGTCATAAGCCGAGAAGTCACAGATACAGCAGAAGCGACAGATGGAGTCTGGAGTCAGGAACGTGGGGTGGATACAGGTCCAATGCCGAGAAGTCCAAGTACAAACAAGGGAGGAGGACAAAGAGATCGAGACCAGGATAAGACAGACAGGGAAGTGTACACAGTAAGCAGGAGCAGGTAGTCAAGAACCGGGACAAACGGATGAACAGAGGAGGTTACAGGTCAGAACAAGGTAGCAGGGAAGCAGGACAGATTGGGTAACTCACCAGAGCCAGTAATACAAGCTGCTGAGCATAAACTATTACTAGCACTAAACCGGAGGTTCACCATCAGGATATAGTGTCCCGGAACCCAGAGTGAGGCAGGGAGGAGTTAACCTCTGACATGAATAGGCCAGAACTGGGTGAAATAACCAAACCACAGAGGCTGAACCCGGCCTGGATCAAGACAGTAGGTTTCCTGTTCTTGAACGTTATCCTTTTTTGTTGCTGTTTTCACCTCTTTGTTTTACCTTCCCCTGTGTCATATTAGTGAAGCAGTGGGGCTAGCGTCTCCCACCTGCCATCGCACTAGCTAGGGCCACTACAGGGTATTCTTAGGGTCCCAGGTTCCTGTTCAGCGACAGTTGAGGAGCCTGTATAAGGCCTGGCTAGGAGGGTAAGGACAGCTGCAGGTTGGTGCAGGAGGTGTCCCATTTACCCCCTTCACTAGAGCTAGTGCCCACCGTTATTATTGTGCTCCCCCATCTGTTGTATTGTTTGTGTATATTTTGTCATGCGTCAGATATCCGTAGATCTGAACGAACGTGCCACGCTTGTCATACCCGGCAGCGTGACACTTATGGGAGCGCTCAGCTATGACTTGTTAGTGGCTTCCTCCATTAGGGCACTGTGACGCCCTGGCTCCGCCAGGTGGTCACAGAAGAACAATTCACCCGACATAACACCATCCCACACTAGGTATCATCTGCCACAAAATCCTAGCCACCCCCCTCAGGGTAGGAAGGACACACCAGTGGGCAGGACCAGGTGAATTGGGAGCGCCCAGGGGTCTTGAGGATCCAGGGGAGGGAACCAGTCAGTTGAAGTTAGGCTAAGCCTAAGATCAGTCTGAGACCTCGAGTAGTGAGGTCCAAGTTGGAGTTCAGGTTCAAGTCAGAGCCTAGTGCAGAGTAGCCAGGGTAGTGGCCCTGGTCTACTGGCTAGGTGGCAAGCAGTGAACCGTGTCCAAAGGCGATGGGAGTCCGGTCGCGGGAAATCCAGAGTGGACCGGGAGAGGGTTGGACCCCGCCGGTACCGACCGTGGAGATCCAGTCTGGAAACCGTGCACAGGCGGGGTACCTGGACCCTAGTTAGAAAACGGTTACAAGCCCCTTCTTTAATTCACCAGGTCGGGAGCAAGGTTCCAGACATTGTTCCGAAGTGTTAGCCCAAATAGAGCGAAACAGCAGCCTACCGCAGGGGATAGGGTATCCACAAACATCTACTGAGATCCCAAGGGTCAGTTTTCACGGGCACGTCTCCCAACCAGAACATACCGGGAGCGGATTTCCCCGTTTCAGGCAGGGTTGTATAGAATTGAGAAAGTTACAGAGTGCCGGAGTAAGGGACATCGGTACACCAGCCGGGTGTGGGACCCGAGTACACCCGGACGCGGCAGCCAGCCACTGACCCCTTGGTTTACCAACAGACTCGTGTGCAATTATTCAACAGTGAGTAGATCAACATCCCCCGATCCGGCCCGGCGCGCTACCTCCAGCCTGCACCATCTCCCTGTGTTCTGGACACTTAGCCCCCGGGGCATCCACCCCTACCCACGGAGGGGTTAACGTCCAGCTGCCATCCCATCGCCCCCGGGTGCTCCCTAATGGCAGCGGTGGTACCACATCTTACCAGGCACCGTGGGTGGCGTCACGAAATATCCGCAGCAATCCCCGTATATATACGCCCTTTTTTATTTGACTGTCCGCGCGACCCCCTGGTCCGGAGACCCCTCGAGCCACTGCGGATCCGGATCCGAGGAGCCTGGCTGCTACTGACGTGGGGGCGGCACAGCACTATTTATTACAGATGAATATTAGTAAGAACAAGAAGAGTTTTCTGTGCGTTTGAGGAGGTTGTCTTGATTTTCTCGGGGCTGCAGGAAATCCGATAATGACTTCCCCATATGAGAACACGTGACACTGAACTCAGAAATGACCTCAGTGAGAATCACGTGGGCGATTGTAGTGTAAATACCTGGGCTCCGTCTGGTGTCAAACACAACGAGCAGAGAGCCATGGACATGACAGCAGAAGGTAAGTGTGACCTTCACTCGAGGAAGGCTGACGTATAGACAAAGGTGCTTTTCTTACTAAAAGGGAAGTCGATATACACTGGAGTGAACGGTGCACAGATCAGATACAGCTCTGCAGCTCCGTAGTATTATTCTCATCCTCGCTCCTACCACACCCCGAGTCTAACAGGCAATATCTCGTATGCTTAATCCTCGCATGCGGCACAGATGGATGTAATGTTTGCTTCCTCCTATTCTGTGTTCTGAAATTGGGGTCCGGACAAATCTTTGCTTTATCTTGTAGAACTCTAATCCTGACAACCATCAATATCAGGTCGGAGGGGTTCGGACTCGTGATTCTGGTGGTTGTGGTTTCGCTGGATCTTTTTGAATCTTTACATCACTTTTCTTACACTATATATTTTTGGAAAAACAGGTGCCCAATATTGCAGCTTTACCCCATTAGATGGACCTTCCAATGACCTCATATTTATGGCTCATCTACAGGGAAGTCCACCTCACCAACCCTTATAAGATGGCCAAGTACATTAGGTTACGGGGCAATTGAAAATGCAAAAATGACTTTTACAAAACTATTCTGATCATCATGGGAAAAAAATATTCCACCACTTTACTTACATTTTATGGGGGTAGATGATTACGCTCGCACTCATATTTTGCCAAAATTTTGCCAAATATTGAGGTCCTTCTGCTGCGATCCATATCTGGATACCCCCTTACACTCTAGAGTGCCATTAAATGAAAAGTGAAGGAAGTACACAAAAAAGGAGACTGAGCAGTAAGGACCCCCAATGTGCCATGGCTTCTGCAAAAATGATATTATCCATAAGGTGGCTCAGAAAAAAAACAAAAACAAAAATGGAGTCTGAGCACCAAGGACCCCCAATGTGCCATGGTTTCTGCAAAATTTTTCATTACCCATAAGGTTGCTCAGAAAGAAATCCACAAAAATGGAGACTGAGCAGCAAGGACCCCCAATGTGCCAGGGATTATGCAAAACTTTTCATTACCCATAAGGTGGCTCAGAAAGAAATGCACAAAAATGGAGACTGAGCACCAAGGACCCCCAATGTGCCATGGTTTCTGCAAAATTTTTCATTACCCATAAGGTGGCTCAGAATGAAATCCACAAAAATGGAGACTGAGCAGCAAGGTCCCCCAATGTGCCAGGGATTATGCAAAACTTTTCATTAACCATAAGGTAGCTCAGAAAGAAATCCCCCAAAATGGAGACTGAGCAGCAAGGACCCCCAATGTGCCAGGGATTATGCAAAACTTTTCATTAACCATAAGGTAGCTCAGAAAGAAATCCCCCAAAATGGAAACTGAGCAGCAAGGACCCCAATGTGCCAGGGATTATGCAAAACGTTTCATTACCCATAAGGTGGCTTAGAAAGAAATCCCCAAAAATGGAAACTGAGCAGCCAGGACCCCAATGTGCCAGGGATTATGCAAAACTTTTCATTACCCATAAGGTAGCTCAGAAAGAAATCCCCAAAAAATTGAGACTGAGCGGCAAACAAGGACCCCCCAATGTGTCATGGCTTCTGCAAAAATTGTCATTAACCATAAACTGGCTCTAATTTTTCTGGGGGGAACCACCATGTCCCCCATCTCTAGATAACACAAACATTCTGGTATTCTGTCATCATGGCAAGCATATGCAACCCCCCCCCTCAAAAAATACATAATAAATACCACATAAATATTATGGTTACGATGTCCACATAGCCGAACTATCTGTCAGACTAACTGGAAGGCTCTCTCCTGACTGTTTTTGAGAGAATAGATTCAGAGATGCGCACACAGTGTATTTTTCAGATCGATATGCTCCAAAACCCCCTGAAAAAGCGCTAAATTAAAGCTAAAAAGAATGAACATATGTAAACATGACTCTCTGTTCATATCTTCAGTCTTTTTCGGCATCTTTGAACCTCCACAGGTTCCCAGAGACACAAAGAGGTTGAAAAAAGTGACCCAACCATTATTCCGGAGTCTTCTGCTCGCTACATACATAAAAAAATAAAAAATGGGGCAAATAAAATGACAGCAAAGACTCTACAAAAGATTCAGGAAAACCACCACTGAAAAACTCAGGGGGTAGAATGTTATGTGCACTCACCCCTGATAGCGGCTTATCTTCTCAGAGAAGGGAGCTCTGGATCTTTAGACTCAAGCTCTATAGAATGGACAGGAGTTTCGCATACTCGACTTCTGCTCCATTTAGTCTGGTATTCGGGATCCATTATCGGTATTCCTGGGAATCCCCATGGTCAGAGCTTCCGCCAATCTGTAAATTATTCCCTACTCTATGGATAAATAATAACTTTGGGTTCTAGAAATGCCCCTTTAAATTTCAGCACATCTGATTCATTTTCCTAATAGAAGGTCAGGTTTCAAAAAGGAGACAGCTGCACTCTGTGTTGCTAAGATATGTGGAACAGTGAATATGGGAAATATAGACATGCCTTACTGCTATGGAAAATGTGTAAAAATTGAGATACGTAGAACACAAAAATGGCCAGTTTTATGTGAGCCCAGCAGCCAGAGGAAAGGTGACCTCTTTTTGTGGGTCTAATTCTCTATTTGCAGGTTCCTGTCCGCCCATAAACTGTAGGGTTTTTTTTAACCTAAAGAGAGGCATTAGTTTGATAGGGACCAAAGAAGAAGAGGTCACCTTGCCGCTGGCTGTTGGGCTCACATAAAACTGGCCATTTTTGTGTGCTGAGTATCTCAATTTTTACATGTTTTTCATAGCAGTAATGCAAGTCTATATTCCCATATTCATTGTTCCACATGTCTTAGCATTGCAGAGTGCAGCTGTCTCCTTTTTGTTACTATCTGTTCACATTAGAAAGGTAGGAGGTGCCATCAGTCTGTTTTTTAGAAGATCAGTGTTTCTCTAGCAGTGTCTCGCTGCAGCTTAATCCCCTGTCCACGTTGGGAAGACATTTACGCTGGTTCCAGGGGAGGTCAAGAGGAGTAATGGTCTGCTGAAGGTTTGACAGCTGCGGATCCACCTTTACTTACAGGATTCCCCGTAGATCACATCTGATCTCTGGAGACACCAATAGGGATTTAATCAGCGCTATAAATATTTATACATTGTAATCAATTATAGTTATTTTTTCTTTCTTCTGCAGAAATTGACTTTGACATATATGATATACTGGATGGGATCTTACATTTCAGAGGTGAGTACTAGTCAATGAAAGTTTTACTACAACAGCAATGTCCAAGCTTAAAAAGGGGTCAGAGGGATTTCACCCCCCAAACTATTTATATGCCCACGTGATTCTTTCAAAGACAAACCCAGTGTTACCCATCCAGTTTGTTCCTCCATTACTGAGATATCGTTTTTTGCATTGATATGCATGAGACTGAAGATCTGAAGCCTCGGTCACTCCAGCTCTATTCCCAACCCAGCTCCGTCTCCATCTGCTTGACTGACAGCTCCTTTGTTTGAAGTCACAGCATAGTAGAAAACAGAAGGCACAAGGTAGGATGACTACACATGAGAGATGAGTAGCCACTAGTGATGAGCGAGCACTAAACTTCACGAGTGCTCGGTACTCGAATCGAGCACGTTGGACGCTCAGAATGGAAATGAATGGGGAAACTCGAGTATCTCTCCGGACAGGAGTGCTTCAGGGAGGGGGAGAAAGTGAGAAATACTCGCAATACTCGATTGAGTACTGAGTGTCTTGAGCATGCTCGCTCATCACTAGTAACCACTTTTCAGTTTTGGGGTGGAGGTTCACTTCAATTCTTCAGGTCAACTGTGACACAGGAGCCCTCCAAACGCCTAACAGAGGCATCACCACTACCGATCCTGGTATTTACTATGTGGTAATAAGCCACTTTTATCTTTTCTCCAGGGTCTTTCACTGTTTTTTTTGGGGGGGGTTGTTGTTTTTTTAGAAATGTTCATTTTTCCTGAGCGCAGAAGCCATGTTGCTTTTTTTTCTCGGATCAGCAAGATCTTCATATTGTTGTTTAATGAGAAGGACAGTAAAGGAAATAGAAATCAGCAGCAAAAGTCGTCACATGGGAAAAACAGGAAGGACGTGCTATGGTTGACTAATTGTTTAGTTGCTACACGGATGTTGTAACAAATCAAGGCTTCTATGGTCAGACGTGGTCAGTTTATATATCAGGATCCGGGGCTTACTAGTTCTCACCGTTTGACCTCTACACAGAAATCTGACCTTTAATACAGGGGCCCTTGGGTGGATTCACTAGAGTAGCTGCTTACCAGAAGATCAAGCCGAAGGATTGATCCCAACAAGTCAGATCAGTACTAGCGAGTCAGGACAAGCACAAAATCAGTAACCAAATGTGTTGTTCAGGTGGAACCGGGTCCAAATCCAAGAGGTCAGGATAGAACAGGGACACAGAACATAGTATATCAAGATATAAAGTGCACTTGGGTAGTGTCAATATTAGTCTTAATAAGGGATTGGATAGAGGTTAAAAATATTATACTCACTTGTCCTTGACCTGGTACTCTGCCAGCTTCTCAACGGTCTTCCATCGCTTACTACCAACGTGGTTACATGGGGCATGACGATGACCTATATTGTCCCATGTGACAATATGGCGCATGATTATGATGTATATTGCTCCACATGACCACACGGGGCACGACGATGACGTATATTACTCCACGTGACCACACGGGGCACGACGATGACGTATATTACTCCACGTGACCACATGGGGCACAACGATGATGTATATTACTCCATGTGAACACATGGAGCACGACGATGACGTATATTACCCCACATGACCACATGGGGCATGACGATGACGTATATTGCCCCACGTGAATAAATGGGGCATGGCAATGACCTATATTGTCCCACATGACCACATGGGGCACGACAATGACCTATATTGTCCCATGGGGCATGACTATGATGTATGTTGCTCCACATGACTACATGGGGCACAATGATGACGTATAGTACTCCACATGACCACATGTGGCACAGTGATGTATATTGCCCCACGTGCCCAAATGGGGCACGACATTGACCTATATTGCTCAACATGACCACATGGGGCAAGATGATGAATTATATTGCTCCACGTGACATAACAGTTACCTATATTGCTCCACATGACCACATGGGGCATGGTTATGACTTATATTGCCCCCAACTGACCACATGGGACATGACTATTACCTACATTGTCTGACGTGATCACATGGGTAATGACGATGATCTATATTGCCCCAAGTGACCAAATGGGGCATGACAATTACCTATATTTCCCATGTGACCACATGGGGCATCACGATGACCTCTATTGCCCCATCTGACCACATGGGGCATGATGATGACCTATATTGCCCTACATGACCACACGAGACATGACCTATATTGCCCCAAGTGACCACATGGGGCGCCATGAGGGCAACCCAGCATTAGAAGATGGATCTTAAGCTAGAGGAAGGCCTAGGACAGGTGAATATATTTTATTTTTTAACCCCTTCCCAGCCATATAAACAATACAGCAACAATCGTAGATCTGTGCAGATCAAATCCTGAAAATGTTCTTTTCTGGCAAATCTGAATTTTTGAGGAAATTCATACAGAACTTGATTCTTTCTGAATCGATTCATTACTCTCTCGCTAGAATGACATATCAGTCATTTTGTGTCACACCGGTTGTTTGCTCGGTAGCGGCCTATGGTTATCGCGATTATTTCTAAAGGAGCAATAATAAAAAAAGGAAGCCACAAAGTGTACGGGGTGTGGTGCAATACCTAGAAATAATAATATACTGGAATTTTCCAGCAATTATTTTATCTTTATTGACCCTTATCTCTACAAATAAGGAAACAGATTTATGGCCAGTCGGATAAACATTGGATCATGTTTATGGATACTTTCTAGGGTCAGTATTCGTAAATGTGACCTATAATTCACTGATAAGGGAACTACAGCTATAAATCCTGCTGCTTTCTGGGCAAACAACCAATGACTGTAAAGACCTGTGATGAAATAAACATGAAAAACCCCTAAATACATAAACAATAAACCACTCCCGATGTGTCTAGACCACCGATTAGACTTCCTGTTGCGTATAGTCCAAAGGTGTAACTACTAGCAATCCTGGATCAGTCTACACATCTATTCCCTGGGTAGACTTGCCATCACTTTCATTAAACTGGGTGCCATTTTGGACCTACCCCTAAAAGCCAGCACGGACAGCTCTAGCTCTGCCCGGCCAAGGCAATCCAACTATTTTGTGATAATTTATTGGAATGTAAGTAAAAAGGATAATAAATGTTTTGCCAACTCATGAGGATCTTCTTGAAGGAAAAAGGGGAGGCCTACTGGAAGAGTAGGGAAATCTCCCGGAAGCTGCAAAAACTTCCTAGAAATTAGTGCTTTCCAAAAGTTTCTTTATATGCAATCACACATATAAGAGGTGTGGAAGAGGCAAGGAGCAGACATGGTTTAAAAAAAAGAGGTGCGGCTATAGGAAAAAAATTTCCAATGACATACCTAGCATGTCACTATCACTACCTTCCGAAGATGCTTCCCTAAAATTGTTAAGTATGTTGTAGCTTCCTCTGGCAACATAAACTGGTTGTTTGGTGATTAAGAAGTAGTACATGTCTGATAGTGGGAGGTTAAAGCACACGTGCTCGCCACAGTGCAATTATAAGAGGGACGATGGATTGCTATGAGAGTTGGGGCCAGCTTGATGCACCCATATTACTAATACAGGAGATCGTTTCCTGTAGAGACAAAGACTCATCCCACTTCATGTAAGTAGATAGACTAGCTTCAACTTCCTGCATGGAGAAAGAACCTTCTCCCCTTCCCGAAAAGAAAAAAATCCACTCCAATTTTCTGTAGAGACAAAGACTAGTTCCTACTTCCTGTAGAGAGACAAAGACCCACCCTCATTTCCTGTAAAAACAGAGAATTGCCCCTACTTCCTGTAGAGACAAAAACCCACTTCCAGTTTTTGTAAAAGAGAAAGACTTGCCCCCACTTTTTGTAGAGGCAAAGACCCACCCTTACTTCCTGTAGAGACAAAGCCCCACCCCCTCTTTCTGTAGAAAGACAAATACCTTCCACCACTTCCTGTAGAAAGCTAAAGACCCGACTCACTTCCTGTTGAGAGACAAAGACCCACCCTTACTTCCTCTGGAAAGACAAAGACCCACCCCAACTTCCTGTAGAAAGATAAAGACCCGACTCACTTCCTGTTGAGAGACAAAGACCCACCCTTACTTCCTCTGGAAAGACAAAGACCCATCCCTACTTCCTGTAGAAAGATAAAGACCCGACTCACTTCCTGTTGAGAGACAAAGACCCACCCTTACTTCCTCTGGAAAGACAAAGACCCACCCCTACTTCCTGTAGAGACACAGACTGGCTCCCACTTCCTGTAGAACGACACACATTCCTCATCTTCCTGTAGAGACAAAGACTGATCACAACTTCCTGTAAAAATAGAAAGACCTGCCCTTACATCCTGTAGAGACATAGACCCACCCCAACTTCCTGTAAAAAGACAAAGACTGGCTCCCACTTCCTGTAAAAAGCTAAAATCCCGCCTCTACTTCCTGTAGAGACAAAGACTGATCACAACTTCCTGTAAAAATAGAAAGACCTGCCCTTACATCCTGTAGAGACATAGACCCACCCCAACTTCCTGTAAAAAGACAAAGACTGGCTCCCACTTCCTGTAAAAAGCTAAAATCCCGCCTCTACTTCCTGTAGAGACAAACACCAGACAGCCTTCCTGTAGAGAGACAAAGACCTGACCCCCACTTCCTATATAGAGACAAAGACCGAACCAACCCCATTCCTGTAGAGAGACAAAGACCCTTACCCACTTCCTGTAAAGAGACAAAGACTGACTCCCACTTAGTGTAGAAAAACAAAGACCCACCCCGATTTCCTGTAGAAACAATGACCCAACCTTTTCCTGTAGAGAGACAAAGACCCATCACCACTTCCTGTAGAGAGACAAAGACCCGTCCCCACTTCCTGTAGAGACAAAGACCCGCCCCCACTTCCTGTAGAGTGACTAAGACCCGCCCCCACTTCCTGTAGAGAGACAAAGACCCATCCCCACATACTGTAGAGAGACAAATACTCGTCCCCACTTCCTGTAGAGAGACAAAGACCTGCCCCCACTTCCTGTAAAGAGACAAAGACCCGTCCCCACTTCCTGTAGAGAGACAAAGACCCATCCCCACATACTATAGAGAGACAAAGACCCGTCCCCACTTCCTGTAGAGAGACAAAGACCGGCCCCA
Source organism: Anomaloglossus baeobatrachus (assembly GCF_048569485.1). Taxonomy (NCBI): domain Eukaryota; kingdom Metazoa; phylum Chordata; class Amphibia; order Anura; family Aromobatidae; genus Anomaloglossus; species Anomaloglossus baeobatrachus. The sequence continues at coordinate 177,705,096 of NC_134363.1, read as the reverse complement.
CTTCCTGTAGAGAGACTAAGACTCGTCCCCACTTCCTGTAGAGAGACAAAGACCCGTCCCCACTTCCTGTAGAGAGACAAAGACCCGCCCCTTTTCCTGTTATCCATCTCACTGTCTTTGTTGCTAGAGATTAATTACATTTGCATGCTCAGTAGGCAGAAATTTCGATGGCACAGAGGCACGTATAGTCCGGCACTTCGGGGTAAATTCACAGGATTAAAACGACGATTTACAAATAAAAGTGAGTTCTATATTGTTTATTACATTTTCTATCAAATAAGATCATCTGAAAGTACAGGGACCATTTAACTATCGAGGTGAAGTGTCCATATTTTTTCTTTTCTCTAATACCCAATCCATTGTCGGCATTACAGACAACTTACAGACAGATGCATGGAGGAAGTCAAGGCGCCGCATAAAAGCAAGTATTGAGAACATATTCAAGCAATGCTTGGAAGCGCACCCGGATGACACGGACGGTGGTGCAGCGGTGTTTGCTAATCCAGGATCAGGTAGTGAATGCAGCTTGTGTCAAATGTATCCTCAATGTTTATTGAGCGATTCGACTTGTCCCTTATGTAACTTTTGGAAGTTTGCATCCAGTAGAGGAGTCTTTTTTTAATTTAGGAGTTCAAAGAACCTTTTCTTAAGAGACAAGGAAAACCTTTCAGTCACTGAAGTATTACTAGAGCACCCACAGACTCCGGTTGGGTCAGTATGACTCCCCGTCTCTCCGGGTGTTCTCGTAATACACGCAAACTTTTTACTCTTTGTGATACTCTTTGTGATGTCCTCTTCTATGGGACAATGTAGTTCTTACTAGTATTTTCACGTTACAGCTATTGGACTACGCTTTATATGAATTGCTACTTGGTTCCAGCCCAAGAAGCTTTTTTATAACATCTATGAGTCCATCACTAGGTGGCACTAGACACAACTTGCGTGCGGTGAATGGAGAAGTAGTCAGACAAGCTAAGCTCAGAAGCCAGGAGGTAACGACAGGACACTGTGAGCAGACAGAGATGAGGTCAAGATACAAGCCAAGGGTCAGGATTCAAGGAGAGTGTGAACAGGATACAAGGCAAATCTAATCTGGCTTTTGTTGATGTACTGGTCCTGAGGAAGAGGTTTTCACCTCGAAATGCGTAGACCTATGGAATAAAAAGAAAGTTATTTATCATCAACATTTCTACATCTTCATTTGGCTGATGCGCGGCGTTTAACCCCTTCTCTACTCCATTTTGAATGAACAGGATACAAGGAGCAGGCGGGGATATGATCAGGATAAGGTCTGAGGTCAGAAGCCAGGAGGTAATGACAGGACACTGGAGCAAAGACAAGGTCAAGATACAAGCCGAGGGTCAGGATTCCAGGAGAGTATGTACAGGATACAAGGAGCAGGCGGGGACGTGGTGGTCAGGAGAAGGTCCGGGATCAGAAGCCAGGAGGTAACAACGGGACACTGGGAGCAGACAGAGTCGAGGTCAAGATACAAGCCGTGGGTCAGGATTCCAGGAGAGTATGTAAAGGATACAGGGAGCAGGCGGGGATGTGGTCAGAAGGTCTGAGTTCAGAAGCCCAGAGATAATGATAAAACCAGGAAGACTGACAGAGAATAGTCAACAACTGTCTAAAATCGAGAGCCAATATCAGATTACTAAACACTACAGGAGCCGAGAGCACTACTGTAACCAGGAAGTACGACTAGCAAAGTTCCAGATGAGCATGCTCCCAAATGAAGCAGATCAATCACCAGAAACGAGGAGCTTCTGTGTAGACACCTCCCAGGACCAGCGTAGAACCCAGAGCTCAGAGAAACAACCCGTTCTTAGGTGTTTAAGACAAACAGCAGAGCATCCAAATGTGCAAAAAGCTCTGCGCAATGGTACGGCAAGTACTGGCTCTACAGGAGAGCATGGCAGAACATAACAACACAAGACGCTCCACGCATTGAAATCGCGATACATCTATATGTATTTTTATTTTGAACTGTGTTGCTTTTAATCTGATGCATTACTAAAGATTTAAGCTTTTTTTTTGCAGGAGTTCTGTCTCTTTGCATAATTGTTGGTAATCATTGCTTTCTTGTAATTGTTTTATCTCCACTTGAAGCTGGATTCACAGCTACACTGCTCAGTACCTGAAACGACAGTTTCACTTAAGCATCAGGATAGAATTTGAAACCCAAATATACAGCGGATACATGGAACTATTAATTATTGTATTACATACTAATATCCACATTGGAGGAAAGTTTAAGTCCTATCCTCAGAACACCCCCGGAAATGCCAACATCTGGAATGGATTTGCATCCTTTTTTGGGGTTGGGACTTGCCGAAATTTGCTGTTATGGTTTCCAAAACTTCACAACAACTAGCAAAAAATGTGATATGCTTTGTTTTTCTTGTTTTCAGACAGGCAAAGGTTTGAACTTCAGATTTATCAAACTACCGAAATGAATGATGGACTTCCGGTGGCGTTCGGTATAAAATGTAAAGATGAGAAATACTACATGTGCTGCACAGAAGACATGCGGCTTTACTTCAAGGTAAGAGTGAAAGTCATAGGATCGTAGATTAAGGATCGTCTACGTGTGTTCGAGGTTTGGGATGTGGTGCATCCTTACCATATGAAGAGGAGCTGGAGATCCGATGAAGGTTCTGGCGCTTGGGAGATATTCCCGAAGTTCTAAAATAATAAAAGGAGCGGTTATTCATCCTCCCCGAGTCCGGAGCTGCTTCCCTGTCCTTGCTCTGGTCTTTGTTGATTGGCTGTAACAGCTATTAGCGCTGTATAAGAGCGCAGTGGCCAATCAACAAAGACCAATGCAGGGACAAGGAAGCAACACCGGACGCGGGAAGGATGTATGACTGCTTCCTTTATCATTTTAGAACTCTACAATCCTATGGTTCAATAGAATTTTAAAAGCAAAAAATCCTCTACTAAAACATAATTGCAAAAATATCCTGGGCCAGTGCTGTCTTTTTTGCCGCTGTTCCAGTCCTTGCAATGGTGATTTAGCTTCTACCGCTCTCATACTTCCTGCAGCTGCTGGTAGAGATGCTGAGCCCAGTAATTGGCAGTTACGAGCGCTGTACAAAAGCGCTGCAACCGATCAGCAAAGCCCAAAGCAGGACAGGTAAACAGCACTGGACTTGGGTAGGATGAATAACTGCTCGCTTTATTATTTTAGAACTCTGAAATCCAATGGTACAATGACATTTTAAAAACTAAAAATGTTCTACTGAAACATAATTGCAAAAATATCCAGGGCCAGGGTTGCGTCTTTGCCGCTGTTCCAGTCCTTGCAATGGTGATGTAACTTCTACAGTTCTCATATTTCCTACAACTGCTGGTACAGCTGCTAAGTCCAGTAATTGGCTGCAACAGTTACAAGTGCTGTATAAAAGCACTGCAGCCAATTACTTGGCTCAGCATTTCTACCAGCAGCTGTAGGAAATATGAGAGCCGTAGAAGTTACATCACCATTGCAAGGACTGGAACAGCGGCAAAGATGCAACTCCGGCCCTCGATATTTTTGCAATTATGTTTCAGTAGAACATGTTTAGTTTTTAAAATGTCATTGTACCATTGGATTTCAGAGTTCTAAAATAATAAAACGAGCAGTTTTTCATCCTTCCCAAGTCCAGTGCTGCTTACCTGTCCCTGCTTTGGGCTTTGCTGATCGATTGCAGGGCTCTTGTACAGTGCTTGTAACTGCTTCAGCCAATTACTGGGCTCAGCAGCTCTACCAGCAGGAAGTATGAAAACAGTAGAAGATAAATCACCATTGCAAGGACTGGAACAGCGGCAAAGACGCAGCACTGGCCCAGGATATTTTTGCAATTATGTTTCAGTAGGAGATTTTTCGCTTTTCAAATTCCATTATACCATAGGATTTGAAAGTTCTAAAATAATAAAGGGAGAAGATAGCCATCCTTCCCAAGTCCGGTGCTGCTTCCTTTTCACTGCTTTGGTCTGTGTTAATTGGTTGAAGCTCTTATATAGCGCTAATAACTGATGCAGCCAATTACTGGGCTCAACCAGCAGCTGCAGGAAGTATAAGAGCAGTAGAAGCTACATCACCATTGCAAGGACTGGAACAGCGGCAAAGACGTAACTCTGGCCCTGGATATTTTTGCAATTATGTTTCAGTAGAACATGTTTAGTTTTTAAAATGTCATTGTACCATTGAATTTCAGAGTTCTAAAATAATAAAACGAGCAGTTTTTCATCCTTCCCAAGTCCAGTGCTGCTTACCTGCCCCTGCTTTGGGCTTTGCTGATCGATTGCAGTGCTCATGTACAGTGCTCGTAACTGCTTCAGCCAATTACTGGGCTCAGCAGCTTTACCAGCAGGAAGTATGAAAGCAGTAGAAGCTAAATCACCATTGCAAGGACTGGAACAGCGGCAAAGACACAGCACTGGCCCAGGATATTTTTGCAATTATGTTTCAGTAGGAGATTTTTCGCTTTTCAAATTCCATTATACCATAGGATTTCAAAGTTCTAAAATAATAAAGGGAGAAGATATTCATCTTTCCCGAGTCCGGTGCTGCTTCCTTTTCACTGCTTTGGTCTGTGTTAATTGGTTGAGGCTCTTATACAGCGCTAATAACTGCTGCAGCCAATTATTAGGCTCAACCAGCAGCTGCAGGAAGTATAAGAGCATTAGAAGCTACATCACCTTTGCAAGGACTGGAACAGCAGCAAAAAAAAAAAAAAGTTACCACTGGCCCAGGATGGGTGAGTAGCAGCTTCTTTTGTTTTTAGACCTTTGCAATCCTATTATACCATAACAACTAAAGAAAGGGACAACCCTTTGAAAATGTTAGTGAGTTTGTCTTCTACAGTCTCTATGTAGCAGACTGTGATCAGTCTTTCGCCCTTGAAAAAAGTGAAAACAGGGAGCGCATGTGAAGAGTCTCCGGACAGGAGTAACAGTGAAGCCGGTAATTAAAACTGCTCACCTGGATTGGTTGTGCAGCCCTCGCACAACCACGGTAATAGACGGGAGTGTAATGTTCCACTGTCAGGAGGATTATCCGTAAGATCCTTCCAGGGAGACGGATTCCTGTAAACCTGATCCAGCCGTGGGTTAGTGGAGGGAATAGGTGTCCAAAAGGTCCTGGTTTTGATGAAGCCTCCATTTAAGCAGCTCTTGCCATGGACCCCCGAAGGGGGAAATAGGTATAAATAAAGGTGAATCATGGTCTCATAGAGCGCTAAGGAGTCTACAAAATCGTTTAGTAAGTTTTCTTTGTTTTATCAAAGCCACAACGCGTTTCGATATACACAATATCTTCGTCAGGTGGATATCCACCTGACGAAGATATTGTGTATATCGAAACGCGTTGCGGCTTTGATAAAACAAATAAAACTTACTAAACGATTTTGTAGACTCCTTAGCGCTCTATGAGACCCTGATTCACCTTTATTGACAGTCTTTCGCCCTTGTCTCTCTTCTCCTGAATCGTCATCTAGTTTCAAGAGGAGTTCAGGAGAAGAGAGTTAACGGTTACAAAGCCTCATTCAGAATGTGCTCGGGTCACTTATTCTGCAGTCTCCTGTGTACTGTGATACAAAGAGGTTGTAGAAGTCTAAACTTTTTCATGAAACCCAAGTGAAAAAATATTTAAGTAAAATAAATGCCTAAAAAGGTTTTCTTATGCTTTACTGTGTTGATTGATACAAAGCATGAGCATAGAGGAGACAATATAGAGGAGATATAGCAATAGATCCCCTATAGATGTTTTTATTCTTGCAGAGAGGAGATTTACCCAACGATATTGCCGGAAACTCCAGCGACGTCATCTTTTTCCAAAAAGAATTCAGCGACGGCGACGACGGCTTCAAATTCCAATCGTCTCTAAAATCGGGCTATTATTTAGCGGTCAGTAACGAAGGCGGAAAACAGAAGTTAGTCCTCCAGCAAAGTCAAAGTCTCAATGAAAGAGAAAGGTTTTCCATAAATTGGTGACGAGTGTTAATGGAGATGTCACAACAAGAGGCGTTTGTTTTTGACCGCTGATGAATCATAAAGGATGGATGACGCCTTCACAGATGAATCACCATTCGTGTCAATAATAAGGAGTCATTTTCGGTCCCCTGCACCGTATTACTTAACAGAAAAACATTTTGTCTGCGTATATGGCACATACTACCCTGCAAATCTTAGCGGATGAACTCTATGGCATGGCCACCTGTCCATGAATGGTGGGCATCACATATGTGCAGCTGAATCTGTTCACTTCTATGAAAAGCTGGTTAGAGGGGAGCAGCCACCAGGATTTTCATATATAAACTAAAGCCAGTGCTATACTGGCGCTATCATGCTGATTCCATACATACCTTTAGTTGTGAGATCGGAGGTATACTTTCTAAAATTTAGGCAAGTAAAGTTTGTGAAATGAATAATCATTTGATACTAAAGGCCGCTTTACACGCTGCGACATTGCTAGCGATCGCACCCGCCCCCGCCGTTTGTGCGTCACGGGCAAATCGCTGCCTGTGGCGCACAATATTGCTAGGACGCGTCACACAAACTTACCTTCCTAACGACGTCGATGTGGCCGGCGAACAACCTCTTTTCTAAGGGGGCGGTTCGTGCGGCATCACAGTGACGTCACATAGCGGGCCACCAAAAGAAGCGGAGGGGCGGAGATGAGCGGCCGCATGAACGTCACTCCCACCTCGTTGCCGGAGGATACAGAAAGGCTGTTAGCCGTTCCCGGGGTGTCATACATAGCAATGTGTGCTGCCTCAGGAACGACGAACAACCTGCGTCCGGAACGAGCAATGGAGCAATGATCTTTTAAAAATGAACGACGTGTCAACGTTTAGGTGAGTATTTCTGATCGTTAGCACTCGTTCGTAGGTGTCACACGCAACGTCGTCGTTAACGATGCCGGATGTGCATCACGAAATCCGTGACCCCAACGACATATCGCTAGTCGTTGCGTGGAAAGAGGTGCTACAGAATATCTACTAGGTGGGTCGGGTTTTCCTAGTTATTCCCAACCCTGTCTGCCTGCCGCGGTGCTTCTCCTGGGTTGACGCGGTGGCCTTGTCCAGTTCCATGACCCTGGCGGTGTCAATACAGCAGGGGATGTGGATGATGGAAGTAGTTGCTCGTGACACTACCTGTGGTGTGCGGCCAATATTAGCCGTCACTGCGGGTGCTTTCTCTGCTGGGGCGGATGATGATGCAGCTTGGGTGTTGCAGCTCTCCACAGGTAAGGCTAGGCCCCAGGGAGGATGCGAGTGGTAGTAGTCTCACATACGCTGATAGCGCTGTGACGCGATGGTGAGGGTGCCAGAAGTAACGGGACGACACAGGCGGTGCACTTCAAGGTCTCTTTACTCACTAGTCACGCACTGCCGTTGCGGCTCAAGAGGGTCAGTGTGCGGCACCAGAGAGTCGGCGATACTGCGGACTTGTGTGGTGTCACGGCGGCGGGAGCCATTGATCTGCCGGTGGACCACGGGCTGCTTTCAATCGCCGGCGGTTGACACAACTTCAAGAAGATGGCCGCAGAGGCCAATCTGCACTCGCGTTGCCTCCACCATTTTCTTGAAGTCCATCGTGTCAACCGCCGGCGATTCAATGGAGCCTGTATAATAGCCAATCCTTTACTGCTGCACACTCACCATTTTGAGCCGTGACACCCCCTCCTCCAAGCCCACCAGCAGATCAATGACGCCCGCCGTGGTGACACCCCACAAGCCCGCAGTATCGCTGATCTTCTGCATACTGACCCTCTTGAGCTGCGACACCCCCTTCTCCAAGCCCGCAGCATCACTGACCCTTCTGAGCCACAACACCCTCTTCTCCAAGCCCGCAGCATCACCGACCCTTCTGAGCCACACCACCACCTCCTCCGAGTCCGCAGAATCACCTACCCTGCCTCCTGTGACCCTCCTGAGCCGCTCCACCACCTCCTCTCCCCCCTGATGAGCTAATATAAGACACACTAGAATTATAAGACGGACCCTCATGTTAACTGTAAAAAATATTTTTTTTCCTACTTCAAATTTGAGGTGCATCTTATAATCCAGTAAATCTTATAAAACGAAAAATATGGTAACTCACGTCACACAAATGATACTAGAAAGAGAATATTGCATGAATGGAGCAGGCACTAAAGGACTATTAAAAGGAATCTGTCAACAAGATTTCGCTACCTCATCTGAGAGCTGTATGATGTAGGCAAAGAGGCCCTGAGTTCAAAGATATATCACTTAGATTAGTGGCTGCAGCCGTTCTGACACAGTGAAAGATATTAGTTATTGCATGCAGCAGAGCTGAGAGAGCTGTCTCCGTCCACACTAGGCTTTCATTGTACATTTCCATAGACAGAAGCAGATAATCACAGAATGGGGTGGAGTCAGACTAGAGCTCACATGCTGCGGAGACCCACTAGTGATACAGATAAGAGGCAAAAACTGACATTGCACGTAAACACAAACAGACTGTGAGATAAGAGACGCAGGGCTGAATTCTTTGTTTTAACTCTTGCAGCATGCTGTCTTCAGATTCCATTGTAGAAACCTGCTGACAGAGTCCCTTTAAAGATCAGCTACATTTTTATGGTGTAGTTTGAAAAGATAATAATGGAGTCACTCCTTGTCTATGTAAAAATAAGTGAAAGGCGCATTCTTCCCCCAGGAAATCCTGTAGCTCCACTTTCCGAGCTCAGAGGGCGATTTACAAATTGTACAATACAGATGACATTATATTTGGTGTAATTTTCTCTTTTCTTGCTGTTTTTCTCCTGCCAAATTAATGTTTTGCACTTTTTTTTTAAATTCTTTTACATTTCATTTTATATCTCAAAATTTATTGTTTTTTTGGAATTTTTTTTCTACACATTTGAAGACTACATGCAACAATATAAAGAATCGGGTGACCTGAAGGGAACCTGCCTTGTCCCCAATTGCTATTAGTATTGTAAAGCTGTGCAGATGCTGCTCTGAAAGTCCAGTTACCTGGAGAAAATTAATTTTATTCCTCCTGGCAGTCTCCAGCTTTCAGTTATAGAGGTGCGGCTTTGGTGACCGCTCACCATAGTGATCAGCGACTGTAAATTGCGCCCTGACACTGACTGACAGCAGGCTGAACGAAATGACCGTACATAAGTGGCTGTCATTGAGGTGCGGCTTCGGTGACCGCTCAATATAGTGATTAGTGGCTGTAACCGCACCCCGGCACTGACTGACAGCCGGTTGAGCGGTGCATCAGTACATAGGCGCCTGTCAGTCATAGAGGTGAAGCTTCGGTGACCGCTCAGTATAGTGATCAGTGGCTATAACCGCGACCCAGCAATGACTGACAGTCAGCTGATTGGTGCATCAGTACACAAGTGGCTGTCAGTTACAGAGATGTAGTTTCAGTGACCACTCAGTATAGTGTTCAGAGGCTGTATCTGCACCCTGGTAGACAGGCGCTTGAACGATGTTAACAGTACATAAGCGGCTGTCAGTCATAGAGGTGTGGCTTCGGTGACCGCTCAGTAGTGATCAGTGGCTTTAACTGCACCCCAGCACTGATTGATAGCTGGTTGATTGGTGCATAAGTATAGAGTTGGCTGTCAGTCACAGAGGTGTGGCTTCGGTGACGGCTCAATATAGTGATCAGCGGATTCAACTGCGCCCCAGCACTGATTGACAGCCGGCTGATTGGTGCATCAATATAGAGATGGCTGTCAGTCACAGAGGTGCAGCGTTGGTGACCGTTCAGTAGCGATCAGCAGCTGTAACTGCGCCCTGACACTGACAGCCAGCTGAGCGGTGCATCAGTACAGAGGTGGCTGTCAGTCAGTGCCAGGGGTGGTGACAGCAGATGCTCACTGTATACTGAGCTGTAACTGAAGCCGCGCCTCTCTGACTGAAAGAAGGCAGCTCCCTGGTGGAATAACAGTACTGTACATTTCCTTCCGGTAGGCGGGCTTTCAGTCCTGCAATCGGGCCGCTTTGGAACAACTGTTAACAAGACTTAAGATTTTCCAGCCGATTCTTGGTTAAAAGAAAAATTCAAAAAACACTTATTTTCATAAAGTAAAAGTTGGCACTCACAATAAATCCAAGCATGATGCAATTTCCAACCCTATTTACCTGCAGATTAAATAATTTTATGGCTTTTGGGGGCATGACCGGTTCCCTTTAACATTAAAAAGCTATCTGCAAAAAAAACAACAAATAAGTACCTCTGAATTTGCACAAAATTAATCATTTTGATCACTTTTGAATCAAACTAAATAAAGTGAAGGATAAAAGAAAAACCCAATCTGCCGAAGAGGAGTCTAAAAAAGAGAATTTTGTTTACTTACCGTAAATTCTTTTTCTTATAGTTCCGACATGGGAGACCCAGACCATGGGTGTATAGCTTCTGCCTCCGGAGGACACACAAAGTACTACACTAAAAAGTGTAGCTCCTCCCTCCAAGCATATACACCCCTTGGATAACCAAATATAGCCAGTTTAGTGCAAAAGCTGAAGGAGGACATCCACCCACAAGTAGAGATAGAGTAAAACCCGGAATAACCGGAACCTCTGTCTACAACAACAGCCGGTGAAAACACACGGAACAAGAACTGCCAACAGGCAACAGGGAGGGTGCTGGGTCTCCCTTGTCAGAACTATAAGAAAAAGAATTTACGGTAAGTAAACAAATTTCTCTTTTTCTTCATCGTTCCTTATGGGAGACCCAGACCATGGGACGTCTCAAAGCAGTCCATCGGTGGGAATAAACAGAAAACTGAGAAGTAGGCAAAACCTAACTTCACAAATGGGCGACAGCCGCCTGAAGGATGCGTCTGCCCAAGCTCGCATCTGCCGAAGCATGAGCATGCACTTGGTAGTGCTTCGAAAAGGTGTGCAGACTAGACCAAGTGGCAGCCTGACAGACCTGCTGAGCCGTAGCCTGGTGCCTGAAAGCCCAAGAGGCACCGACAGCTCTGGTCGAGTGCGCCTAAATCCCCGGCGGGGGAGGCACCTGAGTACATTTGTAGGCATCGGATATGGCCGACCTAATCCAGCTAGGGTCGGTTTAGAAGCCGAGAGACCCTTGCGCTGACCTGTGGTCAGCACAAAAAGAGAGGTGCACCGCCTAAGAGCAGCGGTGCGTGACACATAGATCCGGAGCGCCCGCACCAGATCCAGAGTATGCAACGCTTTCTCAAAGCGATGCACAGGAGCCGGACAAAGGGAAGGCAATGAAATGTCCTGGTTAAGGTGGAAAGGAGACACCACCTTAGGAAGAAAGTCCGAAGTCGGACGGAGAACCACCTTGTCTTGGTGAAAAACCAAAAAGGGTGACTCCGAAGAGAGCGCATCCAAATCAGAGACTCTCCTGAGAGAAGTTATGGCCACTAGAAAGACCACTTTCTGTGAAAGTCGAAACAAAGAAACTTCCCTAAGAGGCTCAAAGGGGGGTTTCTGTAAGGCCGTGAGGACCAGATTAAGGTCCCAGGGATCCAAAGGCCGCCGATAAGGAGGAATGATGTGAGATGCGCCCTGCATGAAGGTGCGCACCTGGGCCAGTCGGGCGATACGCCGCTGGAACAACACTGACAGAGCCGAGACCTGTCCCTTGAGGGAATTTAGGGACAGTCCTAGCTGCAGACCGGACTGTAGAAAGGACAGGATGGTGTGCAAGGAAAAAGGCCAAGGAGCATGGCCGGAAGAGCGACACCAGGACAGGAAAATTCTTTAAGTCCTGTGGTAAATCCTGGCCGAGGAAGACTTCCGAGCCTGAGTCATAGTGGAGATGACCTCGGAAGGAATGCCTGAAGCCGTCAGGATCCAGGACTCAAGAGCCACGCTGTCAATCTGAGAGCCGCAGAATTCTGGCGGAAAAACAGACCTTGTGAGAGAAGGTCTGGGCGATCTGGGAGATGCCACGGCACCTCTACGGACAGACGGAGCAGGTCTGGGTACCAAGCTCGCCTGGGCCAGTCTGGAGCAATGATTATGACCCGACGGCCCTCCATTCTGATCTTGCGCAGGACTCTGGGCAAGAGAGCTAGAGGGGGGAACACGTAGGCCAGACGGAACTGGGACCAATCCTGAACCAGCGCGTCCGCTGCCAAGGCCTGAGGATCGTGGGAGCGAGCCACGTAAACCGGGACCTTGTTGTTGTGCCGGGATGCCATGAGATCCACTTCCGGAGTGCCCCACTTGCGGCAGATTGACCGGAACACTGCTGGATGCAGGGCCCACTCGCCGCTGTCCACGGTTTGACGGCTGAGATAATCTGCCTCCCAGTTTTCTACGCCTGGGATGTGGACTGCGGATATGGTGGACTTGGAGTCCTCCGTCCACTGAAGGATACGTTGAACCTCCAACATTGCTAGGCGGCTGCGAGTCCCGCCCTGGTGATTGATGTAGGCAACTGCTGTCGCGTCGTCTGACTGGACTCGAATGTGCTTGCCCGCCAACAGGTGGAGAAAGGCTACGAGAGCTAGGAGCACCGCTCTGATTTCCAGCACATTGATCGAGAGGGCTGATTCGGACGGAGTCCAAGTGCCCTGTGCTCGGTGGTGGAGAAACACTGCTCCCCAGCCGGATATGTGCAAGGAAGAGGTCCGCTTGTCCCAACAGCGGAGAATGTCCAGCTGCAGGGGACACAGATGGAACTGGGCAAAGGGAACCGCTTCCATTGATGCCACCATCTGACCCAGCACCTGCATGAGGTGCCTGATGGAATGACGGCGGGGCCTCAACAGAGAGCGCACCGCCAGATGAAGGGACTGCTGTTTGACTAAGGGCAGCTTCACAAGTGCCGGCAGAGTCTCGAATTGCATCCCTAGGTACGTAAGTTTCTGGGTCGGGGTCAGAGTGGACTTGGGCAGATTGACAAGCCACCCGAATTGAACAAGCGTGGCGAGAGTGAGCGAGACACTCCGCTGACAGTCTGCACTGGATGAAGCCTTGACTAGAAGGTCGTCCAGGTAAGGAATCACTGCCAACCCCTGGAGGTGCAGAACCGCAACCACTGCTGCCATGACCTTGGTGAATACTCGAGGGGCCGTGGCTAACCTGAAGGGGAGAGCCACGAATTGGAAATGTTCCTCTCCGATTGCAAAACGTAGCCAACGCTGGTGTGAAACTGCAATTGGCACATGCAAATAGGCATCTCTGATGTCGATGGATGCAAGAAAATCTCCTTGGGTCATTGAGGCAATGACTGATCGCAGAGATTCCATGCGAAAGTGCCGCACCTGAACATGCTTGTTGAGAAGCTTGAGATCCAGGATGGGCCGGAAGGAACCGTCCTTCTTGGGGACTAGGAAGAGATTTGAGTAGAAACCTCTGAACCGTTCCCGGGCGGGAACCGGTACAATTACTCCGTTGGCCTGCAAGGATGCCACGGCCTGAGAGAAGGCGGCTGCCTTGGAGCAGGGGGGAGTGGACAGAAAAAATCTGTTTGGCGGGCTGGAAGAGAATTCTATCCTGTAGCCGTGGGAGATGATATCCCGCACCCACTGATCGGGAGACGTGTTGAAACCACACGTCGCCAAAGTGGGAGAGCCTGCCACCGACCAAGGACGTTGCTGGCGCGGCCAGATAATCAAGAGGAGGCTGCCTTAGTGGCAGCGGCTCCTCCGTTCTTCTGTGGACGCGGCTTCGTGCGCCAGCTGGGTTTTCGATCCTTGGCTGAGTTAGTGGACGAGGCTGAGGGCTTAGAGGATGACCAATTAGAGGAACGAAAGGAACGAAACCTCGACTGGTTCCTGCCCTGGACAGGTTTCCTGGTTTTAGTTTGTGGCAAGGAAGTACTCTTCCCGCCAGTAGCCTCCTTAATAATTTCATCCAGTTGTTCACCGAACAGCCGGGACCCAGCAAAAGGGAGCCCAGCAAGATACTTCTTGGAAGAAGCGTCTGCTTTCCACTCCCGAAGCCACAAGATCCTGCGGATCGCGAGGGAATTAGCGGAAGCCACCGCCGTGCGGTGAGAAGCCTCCAGAATGGCAGACATGGCATAGGATGAAAAAGCCGAAGCCTTGGAAGTTATGGCAACCATTTCGGGCATAGAGTCCCTGGTGAGGGAATGCATCTCCGCCAGAGAAGCAGAGACGGCCTTAAGAGCCCACACTGCTGCAAAAGACGGGGAGAACGAGGCCCCTGCCGCTTCATAAACAGATTTGGCCAGAAGGTCAACCTGGCGGTCAGTGGAATCCTTAAGTGAGGTGCCATCCGCCACAGATACAACTGTCTGGGCTGAGATTCTAGACACCGGAGGATCTACCTTTGGTGAATGAGCCCACTCCTTGACCACCTCTGGTGGAAAGGGAAAACGGTCATCAGAACTGCGCTTTGGAAAGCGTTTGTCAGGACAGGCCCTGGGCTTGGTCACAGTGGCCTGAAAACTGGAGTGGTTAAAAAACATACTCCTTGCTCTCTTAGGTGAGGTAAACTGGTGTTTTTCTACCAGAGAGGCTTGTTCCTCTGACACTGGGGGATTGAGGTCCAGTACGGAATTAATGGACGCAATCAAATCACTAACATCTGCATCACCTTCGGTTAGATCAATGGGGTACATAGAGGTAGCGTCTGAGCCCACAGTAAAGGCATCCTCCTCGCCCTGCGATTCAGCTCGTGAATCAGAGCCGTGGGACGAGGAAGGAGAGGGGACCCTGCGTCTCCGTTTAGGAGGACGGGGTCTGGGAACAGATGAAAAATCCTCTGTGAGCTCTGCAGAGCGAGTCGGAGCAACAGAGGCGCCCTGAGAAGGGGGCTGATGCATGGTCAGCAGAGTCCGGGACAGCTGTCCCATGGAGTCGGCAAAGGACTGGGAGATAGCATTAGAAAACGATGCTACCCAAGCCGGGGGTTCAGCCACCGGGGCTGGAGCAGCCGGGACCGACCCCTGGGGAGACTCCAGGCTGAGGCACCACCATGTTAGAGCAGGCATCACAATGTGGATATGTGCTCGGTTCAGGCAGTATGAACTTACATGCAGTGCATATAGAGTAAAGCCTTGCAGCCTTGCTCCTAGTGAGAGACATGCTGCTGAGGTGGAGGCTCTGCAGCAAAGAACACACTCCTTCAGAATGACCCCCAGAGAGTGTATAAAAAAGTTCACAAGCAGAGGTTGTGGCTTACCAGACCGTTTTGTGTGCCCTCCGGATTCCACAGCTTGGACCCCCAGACAGATTGCAGAGCTGCAGCAGCCAGCGCCGATCAGTGTGAGAACGCTGATAAAATGGCGCTGGAGTGAGGAGGGGGGGCGGGGATTAGTCCAAGAGCGGGAACCGGAGGGCCAAGGAGAAATACAGGGGAGGGAAACATCTCCTCAGAGAGGAGTGTCCTCCCCTGTGCTGAACGGCCGGTGGGCGGCGCCGCACTGCCCCCCTGCATGACTGACATGCAGGGGCAGTGAAACCGAAAGTAGGCCGCAGCCGAAGCCGGGGCCTAAATAAATTTTTCCATGCGGCCGACAAGCAGGCACCCTCGGCGCGGTTCTCAGGAAAAAAAACAGAGAACCGGCCGGAAATTACAGCAAAGTAAATAACACACTCTCCCCACAATAAATGTACAAGGGACCCCTCAATAACGTCTCAATACTTAGCTTATGAGACGCAGGGCCAGGTCCCTGAGGGATGAGCGCTCCGTCCGGCAGGGTCCTGAAAGGGCTGCGGATGCAGACCGGTCTCCTGCAAAGCAGTGAGAACCGTGATGGCTCCCACTTCAAGCCAGAGCCCGAGGGATGGTGAAGGAGCGCGGCATGTAAGGCTCCAGCCTTGTAAAATCAACCTTAACAGCACCGCCGACACAGTGGGGTAAGAAGGGATATGCCGGGAGTCCAGCTTGGACCCGCTTTTCTTCCAATTCTTTAAAATCAAAAATGAAAAATCAAAAATCAACAGAGAATGCATGTGTGTGTGTGACCTCCTGAACACAAAGCATTGAACTGGCTATATTTGGTTATCCAAGGGGTGTATATGCTCGGAGGGAGGAGCTACACTTTTTAGTGTAGTACTTTGTGTGTCCTCCGGAGGCAGAAGCTATACACCCATGGTCTGGGTCTCCCATAAGGAACGATGAAGAAAATGCAAAAGTGTCTAATGGGGGGGGTTTATTAAAATTAGGTGTACGTGGTTGGAGCAGATTACAGCGGTGTAATCAGCAGCAGGTTGTGTGCGGTTCTGCGGCTCCGGCCATTCACCACCGTACAGCAGGGCTGCGATGTTTCGGCACGGTCGCTCATCACTAGCCCTCACCTTTCTTTTTAAAGCCATCTGTCAACATAAAGTGGCTGTTCACACCCAGCGCACAGACACTCGGTGTCACCTAGGTGCAGCCAAACACTTCACGGCTCCCTCCTCTTCTGCCTTACAAGACCCGGAGGAGAACATTTGTTGTTTGTTTTCCCTTTATAAAGACACCGGTGAATATAGAAAACCTCATTGTTGAAGGCACAGTTGACTCCAGCAGCGCAATCCACTAAGGCTGCTTTCACACATCCGTTTTTTGCCTTGCGGCACAATATGGCGCTCTGCAGAAAAAACGCAAGGGGTTTTTTTGCCACTGGTTGCGTTTTTTCCCCCATAGACTTGCATTAGCGCCGTATTGTGCCGCATGGCCTTGCGTTGCGTCCGTTTTTTGCCGAATGCGGCATATTTAGCCCATGCGGCGGCCGGATGGAACGTTGCCTGGCACGGTTTTTGTGCGGCGAAAAAAACGCATCGCGCCGGATCCGGCGCGATTCACAATGCAAGCCTATGAACGCCAGATGCGGCGTCCTGCGGCAAACACCGCATCCCGCCGCCGTATGCGTTTTTTTCCACTGCGCATGCTTAGTAGCCTGCCGCAAGAGGAAAAAAACGGACAGGCCGCATGGGAAAAACTTATGCAAAGGATGCGGTTTTGTCACCGCATCCGTTGCATAGGTTTTAGAGCCAGATTGGCTGACTCTGCTAAAACCAGATGTGTGAAAGCAGCCTAACACGTTTTAGGCTGCTTTCACACATCAGTTTTTTGGCATCAGGCACGATCCGGCGAAAAAACTGATGCGACGGATCCGGCAAAAAAAAAGGATCAGTTGTATCAGCTTTTCCCATCAGTTTCTTCAGTTTTTTGACAGTTCGGTGTGATACTGAGCATGCTCAGTTAAAAAAAACTGATCCAGACTTCCTGTTCCTGTCCTGGCTGAGGTGGAAGCTTAGAGGAGAGCTCCTGCCACCCCTCACAGAAACCGACTAAAAACAGACCCCCCGGACGAGCCACCAAACAGAGAGCAGCACAGGAGGTTACCTAAAGCAGACAGCTATGGAACGGTACCTCCTGAGAAGCTCTGGGAGCGGTGAGTCAGCCTGGAGAAGCTTTGATATGGACAGAGGAGAAGATAAGATAATGGCGCCGAGCCTGATGGGGGAGGAGCCTGAACGCATGGTGAGAGACACAGAAAAGCAAACACAGAGCTGGAAGGGGAGAGATAAGGGAGATATGAGCGAGGAGACAGGAGATAAGGAAGATATGAGCAAGGAGTCACAGGAGGACACAGCAGGAGAGAGGTGGATGCAGGGGACTGATGATGGTGGATCGCAATGGGAGGATGAAGGAGATATGGAGGCAGAGGGGAGAGAAGATGCAGACAAAGCAGGGCACCTCAGAGACACAGCAGTGTTGGAGGATGAAACTGACAAACAGCACAGGGAGATTAATCCCACTCAGACTCACAGGAAGTCAAATGCAAGAATTAATAATACCCCTTCCAAAGGAAACAAAAAGCAGCTTACTACACCAACATCACAAGCCTGCAAGCTATTGGGGGATGGAGGTGGTGGCCCAGTCCAGACAAAGAGAACTAAGAAAACAGCACCACCTGCAGGCCAAGACAAGTACACACAAAAGCTTAATGTGGACTATAAAAAACTGGCTGAAGAAGTGACATCACACTTGTCAAAAGAGATTAAAGTGGCTATTGAGGCAGCCATACAAACATCATTAGCTAATATGCAAAAACAGATAAATGCCCATGCATCTAGACTGGCAGAATCAGAGCAGAGAATATCTGACTCCGAGGAGACAATACTGGCTATGCAAGCACAAATAGCAGCTCTAGCAAAATCTAATGAATACTTGAAGGATAAAGCGGACGATTTGGAAAACAGATCGAGACGAAACAACCTACGTATAGTCGGGTTGCCAGAGTCTGTGTCGATTGGACAGTTGGATAATATATGCGAGTTGGAGCTACCGCAGGCCCTGGGCATAAAGGCGAAATTCAGAGTTGAAAGAGCCCACAGAGTGGGTCCACTGAGACACCAGGAGGCTAATAAGGGAGAGGGCCAAAACTCAAACAAGAATACCCCGATAAGAGCCAGGCAGGTGATTGTCAAGTACCTTGATTATAAGCATAAGGAGGAAATATTGAGGGCCTTTAGAGAACGAAAGCGTCCACTACAATATCAAGGCAACAGACTGCTAATTTTTGGGGATTATTCAGCGGAAGTATCCAGAAGGAGAAAAGAATTTACCAAAATTTGCTCATTTCTGTACAACAAAAAAGTAAAGTGCCAGCTATTATACCCTGCTACACTGAAAGTTAGAAACCCCAATGGCTCGTTTGTATACTACAAGGACTACAAAGAAGCAGAAAACATTCTCATGGCAGAGCTCAACAAGACTAGGTCAGAAAGGCAAGAAAAAGGAGCTAGTGGAGAAGGGAATAATAGAAGAGGATCCCCCACAAGCTCAGGAAGAGATGTGGGACGTCTTGGGGGACAAAAGCAAGTCGAGACCAGGGAGGAAAGGAGGCCAAGCCCGGGTCGACAGCATAATTCTCGCCTGGAACACAGGAACCAACCCTTGGAGAGAAACCATGATACCTGAACTGGAACTCGCTCATTGTTTTTCCTTTTTTTGCCTGTTTTTTTTTTTTTTTTTTTTTCTCTTCCCAAACAGGGAGAGGCGTTGAGGAGGATGCACTACGGAGAGAGGGTTGGGGAGGTGAGAGGAGGAGGGGGAAGGGAAAAAAGAGAGGAAAACATCCCAAAGTCTGGGTCCTCTTCCCCCCCCCCTCTCTTTTTTTTTTTTTTTTTTGTTCTTCTCCTTTCTTTCTCCATCTTCTCTCCCCTTGGTCTTTTTTTTCTTTTTTTCTTTTTCTCCTTTGTCCAGGAACATCATCCAAATTCAAATGAAGTGGGCCTGTTCTGGGCGGACTGATGGCTACCTGGAGTCAGAGATAAGTAGGACTGGAGAATCTTGCTGAGGTTTTGACATACTGTGCTAATTTTTGCATAATTTTCAAAGGCTTATTCAAGTTAGTCCGGGGATAGAACATATATTTTTTGGGGGGTGATTAGGGAGCTACATATTTTGGCTAGGAATAGGGGAGCTCACCAACGTGGCGGGAAGCGCCGTGGATTTCTCGGAAGGGAAATTATGTTTTACAGTTACATGCTTTTTGTTGTATTTGTTATATTTGCAAGGTGGGGAAAGGGAGTGTCGATTTTGTGGTACCAACTGTGATTCTAGTGTCGAACATCTCGTCTTCCTTGATGCAGGGGCCCATAGGGGAGGGAGTAGTAAAAGCAGAATACCCAGGTAAACATGATACAGATAACTACGTGGAATGTTAAAGGGCTGAGATCACCTAACAAACGAGCAATGATATTGAGACATCTGAAAAGACTAAAGACAGACATTGCCTTATTACAGGAAACCCACTTGGGGGGGGAGGACTTTTTCCGCATGAAGAAACATTGGGTGGGCACCGTTTACGGGGCAGCGGCACAAGGTAGAAAAGCGGGCACTATGATTCTAATAAATAAACAATTCAGTCATGAGGTAGTGGCACATGAGGCAGACGACCATGGAAGGTGGCAGCACTTAACAATCGTTAGTCCAGCGGGTAAACTCAGTATTTATAATGTCTATGGCCCAAATTCACAACAAATCACATTTCATGATGACATAAAGGCCACCATATTAGCAGATGGGGAGGCTAACATTATAGTGGGAGGCGATTTTAACACTGTCCCAGACTCAGCTGAAGATAGGAGGAGGGGCGAGGAGGGGACAGCTAATGTGGGCAGGAGTTTAGACAATAGGGATGTAACATTAGAAGACGTAGGACTGAAAGACATCTGGAGACTAACTCACCCACATGACAGAGAGTATACACACTTCTCTCACCCTCATGATAGCTGGTCACGTATTGATCAGTTCTGGATCTCGCAAGACTTACTGAGTGGAACGCAAGATTGTGTGATAGAGAATATGGTGATCTCTGATCATAGTCCGGTGAGATTGGGCATTAGAGAGAAATTCAGGAGAGGTACAGATATCATATGGAGATTCCCATCGTTCCTTCTCAGGCAAGATAATTTCCATAAGGTGCTACAGGAGTGGTGGGGAGAATTCGCAGAGGACAATAAGGAACATAGAGAGTCCCCAGTGATATTTTGGGAAACGGCAAAAGCGGTCCTAAGGGGCCGTCTGGTGGGGTACGCAGCCATGATCAAACGGAAAACCAATGAGAATTATAATTTCCATAGTGAAGCAGTACGGGTAGCATATACAAATTATGTGACAAATAGATCTCCCATGACAAAAGGCAGATGGTTGGAGGCAAAAGAGGGATTTGACGAATGGGCCAAAAAAAAGGAACAACTATTCTGGTCGCACAAGGAGGTTGACTTACATAGGTTTGGCAACAAGGCGGGAAGGATGTTGGCCAATCTGGCAAGGGGCAGCAGAAAGATGACAGTGATCTCTAAACTGAAAACAAAGGGGGGAGAGGTGACTACGGATCCTAAGGACATTAATAAACTGTTGGGAGATTACTATAGAAAACTATATGGGTCAGGGAATAACGACATGACTGATGAGGCAGAGTGGCTAAGACAAGCCCAAATGCCTAGCTTGACGGAGGAAGATTTGAGTGCCTTAAACGCAGATATCACAGTAGAGGAGGTGACGAGAACAATTGGGGAGCTTAACACCAACAAGGCACCGGGACCTGACGGTTTCAATAGTGAATTCTATAAGGCTCTGAAGGATCTGATCTCGCCGGATCTAACCTCAGTCTTTAATGCTTTCCTGGGAGGGGCGGAAATACCCAAAAATTCCAACATAGCATATATTAAATTACTCCCCAAGGGAACCAAGGACCTGGATGATCCCTCTAGTTATAGACCTATATCGCTCATAAATCAGGATTTAAAAATTATGTCCAAGATCATGGCTAATAGACTGGCCGAGATCTTACCTAGGATCATTACGAATCACCAGGTGGGGTTTATTAAGGGGAGAAATGCCGTTACCAATATCCGAAAGACAATTCTAGTGGTAGACGCGGTTAGACTGGGTCTCACTGAGGGAGGGGCTAGACCTGCCCTAGTTACACTTGACGCAGAAAAAGCGTTTGATAATGTAAATTGGGGGTGGTTAGACAGGGTAATGGAGGCCATAGGGATTGTAGGCAAGATGAGACTTTACATTAGAAACCTTTATGCCAACTCGGGAGCTAGGGTACACACTCCGGGCTTTCTATCAGACGTGTTCCCTTTGATGAAGGGAACAAGACAGGGCTGCCCATTATCTCCTCTTTTATTCAACCTGGCAATCGAGCCGTTGTCAAGAATACTACAGGGACAAAATAGCTTTAAAGGAATCAAGATAAGGGGTTCAGAAGTAAAGACAGCGCTTTTTGCTGATGACATCATACTTTATATGGGGGACCCCGGTGCGGATTTGCCACAGACTCTTGCCTTGATTGAAAAATTTGGCTCATTCTCCGGTTTCAAACTGAACAAAAAAAAATGCGAGATCATGTTCCTAAAGGGGCATCATGGGACAATGGGGGGACAAATAAGGGATGGCTGTCTATGTGGAATTCCTATAGCACAATCTTCAATTAAATACCTGGGAGTGCATATAGGAAGATCGGTGGAAACAATCTATAACTTGAATTATGGACCGCTAATCAGGAAAATTACAGTTCAATTAAAGGGATGGAAAGGTCTGCCACTTCCATTACTGGCAAGATGCCACCTGATAAAAATGATGAGCTTTCCTAGGCTGCTGTATCCCTTCCAGACAATCCCGCTATTGCTAAAACTAAAGGATGTGAATAAGCTCAACTCCGCGTATACAGAATTTCTGTGGAGGGGAAGGAAACCCAGAATAAAGCTGCGTACGCTGATGAAGTCAGCAGAGGAGGGAGGTCTAAACTTTCCAGATGTCCAAGGGTATAATCTTGTATGTATCATGAGGCATGTAATTGATTGGGTGAGAGGAACGAGTAGGCACTCAGATCATGCGATGGAAACTAAATATGCGTCACCGTGGGATCTGACGTCCATTCTACACTCCCCACTATCCAGGGTTGAAGGGCACATAAGGAACTCAATTATATTCCGAGACACCATGCTAACATGGAAGTCGGTAAGGAAAAAACTGGGGCTCTCATGGAAAGTGTCCAAGTACTTGAACCCCTGGGCATTCCCAAATTTTCCCCTGGGACGAGAAAACAAGCTATTTACTAGATGGAAAGAGAGGGGAGTCAGGAGAATGATAGATGTTATGAATGTGGAGGACAGGAGGTGGATGACAGGTCGGGAAGTGTTGGATAAGTACAACCTTAATAGCTCACATGTCATCCAGTATGAACAATTGAAACATGGAATAATAGGAGACCTGGGTGTGGTTGGAAGAGAGCTGAACAGAAGTTCGATTGATGAGTTACTGGAATGTGATGTAACAAGTATAAATGTCTCTAAAATTTATCGATCGCTAAGGGGGGTGCTTATCTCACGGGAGGATAGTCGGACTTTAAAAGCGTGGGGGAAACAATTGGGAAGGGAAGAAGTGGTGGATGATATACTGAGAGGATGGGTACAAGTGCGGAAACATATTACCAATGAGAGATGGAGAGACACTCAATTCAGAATTCTACATAGGGCCATTATAGGTTTCAACATACCAGGTAGGGATAGGTGGTGTCCTAAGTGTCAAAAAGAAAAAACGGATATGCTACATGGGCTATGGGAATGTGAGACAATCGCTAGGTTCTGGAACCAAGTCAGACTATTTGCCCAGTCAACATGGGGAATTTTCAGCAAACTAGACTTAATGGTGTGGATTTTCCACTCCTTTGAGGGAGGAGTAGGAGGAGGACCGAACACGCCGGAAAAGAGGAAATACGCAATAATGCATGACATAGCCATGATAGCTAAGCGTTGCATCTTAAAACACTGGATTCAAAGGGAGGGCCCATCCATAAAGGAGGTTGTGGGCGAACTACACAACCTTCTGAGGTGGGAAAAACTAGAAGCGGAGAGGGATAAAGATGGGTTGACAGCCAAGTTTTTTGTGAGATGGAGACATTTTATTGAAAGCCAATTCACACAGGGAGAAATAATTAACCTGATGGCACCTTTTGTTCACTCAGAGTGGTATATCCTGAGCGATATTCAGGACAGCCTGGGTAAACTGAGAATCACCTAGGAGGGGGCTCTGGCGGGAGGGGGAGACGAGACGGTTGGGAATACCAAGACACGCTAGCAAAATTGAAATCATTCAGGGACGACACAGAGATTTAACGAATTGTATTGCATATGTTATATTATATTTCATTACCTATGTTTTGGTTTAATGTTACTGTATACTATCTTAAATCGAACAGCAACATGGAACTCCAAATTGGGGTATCACCCACCTCTATGTCACATTTTGTCAGACGAATGTTCTTCTTTTGCAATGATACTTGTCATGTTTTTACAAATTTGAAAAATCAATAAAAAACGTTTTGGAAAAAAAAAAAAAAAACTGATCCATAGGCTTCTATTATAAACCCCGCCATATGGCGCTGAGTCCGTTTTTTTGGCCGGACACAAAAACATTCACTTCAACGTTTCATCCGGCTGCCGGACAAGTAAATTTTGCCAGATCCGGCAAAAACGGATGAAACGCAAGGCCATCCGGCACAATCCGGCGCTAATGAAAGTCTATGGGGGAAAAAAACGGATCCGGCGGCAACAGACGCCGGATCCTTTTTTTCATGTTTTTGCCGGATTGTGCCTGATGGCAAAAAACTGATGTGTGAAAGCAGCCTTATCCAACTGGATCCAATACTTCATGGAGGATCGTTCTAAATTCCAGCCACCACTGAGAGACTGGAACAAACTTAGGACACCTAAAATGTATAGGATTATGCCCTGGAAAATGTCAGAATTGTAGACCCCCCCTACAGTCTCCAGAATGAAGCTCCCCTCTGGACCATCATACCTCCGGTGCCTACAACATCCAGGCGGTGGTCCGCCATGTGCACAGGTTTCTGCATTCATTTCTAGGGAAGTTATATAAATTACTTTGTAGAGAAAACTAAAAGGGAACCTGTCAGGTGCAATATACACTCGGGCAGTTCTGGGTGCATATTGCTAATCCCTGCCTAAACGTCCCTGTACACTAGCATAGATAGAGATCTATAGAAAAAGTATGTATAAAGATCCTTTATTGTATGCTAATGAGCGAGGGGACTAGTCCCCTGGGCGTTGCTTCCCTTGGCTAGTCGTCCCCTTAGCATATTAGTACACCCCTGTGGGCATGCCAATGAATGCGCAACGTTAGAGGATGATCTCACCTCTACGCCGCCCGATGCTGGATTTCAGCTCAGTGCACATGACCCCAGAGTTTGGGTCATGCGCATTATGAAGCCGGGTGTACGCATCCTGGCTTCATACTGAAGTAGTGCGCATGACCCAAACTGCGGGGTCATACGCACTGAGCCGAAATCCAGCACCGGACACGATGGCGACGGAGAGGTAAGTGAGATCATCCTGTGACACTGCACATTCATTAGCATGATAGCACGCCCACAGGGGCGTACTAACATGCTAAAAGTGCCGACTAGCCAGGGGAACTAACGCCCAGGGGACTAGTCCTCTCGCTCATTAGCATAAGCAATACTTTTTCTGTAGATCTCTTTATCTATGCTAGTGTATACAGGGACGGTTAGGCAGGGATTAGCACTATGTACCCAGAACTGCTCGTGGTCCTGGGTGCATATTGGACCTGACAGGTTCCCTTTAAGAAAATCCAAAATGTGGCGATCACAAATCTTTCCATCTTCCGGACCCATTTTCCACCAAGCTCCACAATCCAGCCCTGTGATAGTTTTGTTCTTGAGACCTGTTCCCCGGGATCCGATCACCCCTGACGTTGTGTAACCATCGACGCCTACAGTCCACGCAGACTTCCTTTTTATTTTGTGGGTTTTACATTTTTCTAAGTTTCCGTTCTGTTTCCACGTGAATATTCGACTTTAAATCCCCAAAGTTAAAAAATCGCTCTCATGCAAAAAAAAAAAAACAAAAAAAAAAAAAACAAAACCAAATGAAATCTCATCAAAGGGTGAGGCTGCCGGTGACGATTCCGGGAAGTCACAGAACCGGTAACGAGTCCAACAGCGAATACAAGGTGCAACAACATGCCTACAGTATCATTAGTCTGATTTATCAGGGGAGTCAAGGAAATATGTCAAAATGTTATATTCAAATCAAAAAGGAGCCTCTGTTAGGAGTCTCGACACGGAAAATAGCCAAAAATCCCTCCGGGAAGGACCTAGCCAAGGAGTGGAGACCACCATAACCACCATATTGAGTGGCCCTTTTAGTCAATATTCAGCTCTTGACGAGTTTCAAGATATGACAAGGGAAATACCAAGGCCAGGTATCCATCCACAGACAGCTGTTTCGGGGTATTGCCCCTCATCAGTGTGGAGTAGTATTCTGGCTAGGTGGGAGCAATGCCTAGTAGACCAGTGGTATTCAGGAAGACAAAATCTGCCGATGTCACTCCTCCCCGAGTCAATGAGTTCAGCTTAGTCTTATGCTCAAGCTTTTGTGAAATTCACCATTAGGCTATGTTCACACACTGCGTTTTTCACCTGCGTTTTTGGTCCGTTTTTGCTGCAGAAATTTCTTGAGAAATTCTTGTAACCTTTCTGCAGACATTCCCCAGCAAAACCTATGGCAAAAAAAATTAGCTGTGCGCACACTGCATTTTTTTCTTAAGAAAATTCTTTCAGTAGATTTTCTTAAGAAAAAGAATGAGCATGTCACTTCTTTTCTGCAGCTAACTGCGTTTTTTGCCATATATAATTGACACAATAACGCAGGGAGCAACCAGCGGTAAAAACGCACCAAAAACGCACCAAAAACGCACCGAAAACGCGGCAAAAACGCAGGTGCGTTTTTGGTGCGTTTTTTTAACACAGGTGCACTCTTAAGAAATTTCTTAAGAAATTTCTTAAGAAAAATCATTTTTCTAGTGTGAACATAGCCTTATACTGAAGTTTTGTACTGGAAACCGGGCAGAGTATCACATTTTCTGGATTATTGGATTGTAATATCCTTACCTTTTAGGGTCCTCTTGAGTTCAGTGGTTTACCTAAGCTTCTGCTTAAAATGTGCAACTTACCTTCTATAAAGATGCAGAAGACCGCAGCGGCCAATTGTGATTTTATAGGTCACCTCGGCAGATGGGATGTGTTAATTTACTGCGCGGGTAATGGAGGATGAATGAAGAGTTAATAAAAATATAAACTATTAAAAAGGTTTTTCCACTACTTTTACATTGATGATCTAGGGGTGGATCTGCAGTACTCCGCAGCGGCCACTACACAGGTGGTGGAGCTGTTCAGCTGCTAACATCCGGATGCCACAGACAGCGAGTGTCGGGCCTTCATGATCTGATATTGATAACCTATTCTAAGGACAAGTGAATATAAGATTAGGTGCCCATGCTGCATTTTTATAAAAAATACATGTTTTAGCGGGAAAACGCATGCTTTTTTTCTTGCATTTGCAAATTCATGCTTTTGTGTTTTGTTTTTTTTTTAATTGTGGCAATCATGGGGGTTCAGGTGCTGTACCCCCGCGATCGGCGCCAGATCCCCGGTTGATGTTACAGCTGGGACTCTCACTGCCCAGAATGGTGCCTGCGCCGCTCCCAGCAGTTTAACTCCATGAATGCTAGGATCAATGTGATTGCAGCATTCAGGAGGCAGGGAGAGGAATCGATTACCTTTCCCCTGGTGACCGGGTCCCTGGAATGCGATCACAGGGACCTGATCGCTGCCATGGTAACCCTGGGTTATCACTATGATGACCCCAGGTTACTGAGGTATGGGGAGCCTCACAGACCACGGCACTTACATCACCGGAGTTCCCTGCAGCAAGGTTCCGCAGTAAAGACCGTGAGATGAGAAAATGTCTGCTGACAGGCTGTGGCCAAGGTGCAGGGAACCCCGGTGACATCAAAAGGTGAACAGAGTTCATGCCGGCGGATCTGCAGGAAACCCCAGTGATCCGCCAGCATG